>NC_085866.1:6419278-6421778 GCF_034702125.1 Engraulis encrasicolus
CTAGGGAGAAGCGCTTGGAATCCACACTCGGAATTCACCGTCAGCTCAAGGACAAATCTGCTTTTTTTCACCAGTATCATCTGAAAAGTTGGTGAGATTGGTGACTATGCTAATACCTTGAGTCAGTAGAGTAGAGATGCTTATTATACATACTCTGCATAACATCTGGATTCTGTTCAGGGAGATTGCTGAATGGGTTTCTGATTTCTGATGGTTTCTGAATGGATTTCCACTGTTACCATACGCTATTTTTGTTGTTATCTCTTCATCATCTTTGGCCTCCACATGCTTGTGTGTCAGGAACAGGAAGTGATTAAATCAGTGTTGTGAGTGGTGGATATTCCACTCTAGTCTAATCACTCTCCATTCTAATGAAGGCCCTCAGAACACAACAGTAGTGGAGTGCCATTTTAACAAGACAAGAGCATAGCTCCACATCATATGAAGTATTTTAAAAAAATGTTTGCCTTTTTTTCTTCTTCTTTCGGTTATCTCTCATTCTCTCTTTTTTTTATATTTCTCTTCTCTTCTCTTCTCTTCTCTTCTCTTCTCTTCTCTTCTCTTCTCTTCTCTTCTCTTCTCTTCTCTTTACTCTCTCTCTCTTGCTCTCTTTCTCTCTCGTTCTGTGCAACACTCTTCTTGACCTGCATGGGTGGTTGAAAGTTGGTTCTTGCAGTATGTTGAATATTTATACTTTATACTTTGCAGTGGGGAGTTTCTGTTTGTCTTTGGAAGCGAGATAAATACTTCTTCAGTTCTCAGCAGTTCCTATTGTCCTGTTGTGTAGCAGATGCAGCAGCAGCAGCTGTAGTTTCAGTATACGTTACTTCCTCTCCAACAGGCTGATATGTCAGCATGACACCACATGGCCAGTCAGGTCCACACTAGCACTTAATGGTGACAGCATGAGAGAAAAGGACCAATCATTTATTGAAGAGAGGAAAGATCACATCACTACCCTGAAGTTACCCAATTGCAGCCAGTGCTGTGGATATGGGAAGGGAATGCTATAGCAAGTGATCGTGTGTGTGTGTGTGTGTGTGTGTGTGTGTGTCTGTGTCTGTGTCTGTGTCTGTGTCTGTGTCTGTGTCTGTGTCTGTGTCTGTGTCTGTGTCTGTGTCTGTGTGCGTGTGTGTGGGGGCGCTGGAGAGACAGAGAGAAACAGAGAGAGACTGATAGACAGAGATTTTTAGTGTATACTGTATATGTACATATGTGCCGTAGCCAGGACTTAAAAGGGAGGAAGAGATAAAGAGAACAGTAGAGAAGGGGCGATGAGTTATTGATGAGTTAATATAATTGGAAGCAGAAAGGCCTTTATTGTCATGTTTTGCTTCAGTGTCTCTGCAAGAGTTGGTTGCTCCCATTAGGCCTTTTGGTTTCCTCTGGCTTGTTATGTTCCCCTCTCTCTGTCAGAATGGATCAGGACTCTCGGCTTAAGTGCCTAATTATGGCACTGTGCCTTCCCAAAAGACCAGCTTTCCTCCCTACATGTGGCCACTGTTATGCACTCTGCAGTTTATTAGGAAGAGTGTAGAGTGTTGTTATTATAAGCTTTTATGGTGGAGGCATTTTGTTTGTTATGATGCTCATACTGTATTATTGTTAGTGTTTGTTGTGACGACCACATAACTTTTATTGTCCGTTTGCAAGAATTAGTCTCTTTACATTTCATAACAAATGAAAACTGTGTTCACTTATAACAGGCCAAGTGACATGGCTTTTTCAGTGTCTCTGCATTGTGTACAGTAACAGTACCAGCAGTGCCACTGCTTTGCAGTGTGTATAGGTTGTGTACCAAGGCTTTGGGAGCAGCAGATTGTGTGTAGGAGGGAGAAATATTTTCCTGCTTGTACTGTACCCCTCTACCCCTTGTCACGTGCAAGATTACATAGTGGTGTGTGTGTGTGCGAGTGTGTGTGTGTGTGTGTGTGTGTGTGTGTGTGTGTGTGTGTGTGTGTGTGTGTGTGTGTGTGTGTGTGTGCTTTATATGAGTAAGTCAGTAGGAACTTTGCGTTTGGGTTAATGACAACCGGTATGTGATTGCTGATCGTGCTAAGGCCATTGGCAGCGCTGAACTCTGATAGGAGCTGATTGTTTTCTAGATGATGCGGCTGACTCACAACGATAGGCCGATATCATTCCAATCAGGAAGTGAGAAGAGGAAAGGCTAACTCAGGGCAGAGTGAGCAGGGTTTGCTAGCGTCATCTGATCCATCTTAATTAAACAGCTTTATTATAGACTCCATGATGAACAAACACGCACACGCACACGCACACGCACAAGCACACACACACATACACACACACACACACACACACACACACACACACACACACACACACACACACACACACACACACACACACACAC
The DNA here is from genome assembly GCF_034702125.1 of Engraulis encrasicolus. Lineage (NCBI taxonomy): Eukaryota > Metazoa > Chordata > Actinopteri > Clupeiformes > Engraulidae > Engraulis > Engraulis encrasicolus. The sequence continues at coordinate 6,421,653 of NC_085866.1, forward strand.
ACACACACACACACACACACACACACACACACACACACACACACACACACACACACACAGTTAAATAAGCCAGCAACCTCAATGGTTGTACACAAATCAAACTGAAGTGGTTCAGATGTAATCCAG
>NC_085866.1:6426778-6479278 GCF_034702125.1 Engraulis encrasicolus
CCGCCTCAGGAGACGAGTCTGGTAGGCCTGGCAACCTCGGAGCCTCCGCCACAGGTGACGAGTCTGGCAGGTCTGGTCCCCTCGGAGCACCCTCCTCAGGAGACGAGTCTGGCAGGTCTGGTCCCCTCGGAGCCTCCGCCACAGGTGACGAGTCTGGCAGGTCTGGTCCCCTCGGAGCACCCGCCTCAGGAGACGAGTCTGGTAGGCCTGGCACCCTCGGAGCCTCCGCCACAGGTGACGAGTCTGGCAGGTCTGGTCCCCTCGGAGCACCCGCCTCAGGAGACGAGTCTGGTAGGCCTGGCACCCTCGGAGCCTCCGTCACAGGTGACGAATCTGGCAGGTCTGGTCCCCTCAGAGCCTCCGTCACAGGTGACGAGTCTGGCAGGTCTGGTCCCCTCGGAGCATCCGCCTCAGGTGACGAGTCTGGTAAGTCTTGCCACTGCTGTAGTACACGGCTTCTCTGACGTCCCACCCAGGCAGGGACAACTTCACTGGTGTACGGCTTGAGTCGGTCGTGAGGCATGATCTGACTGCGTTTAGCACCTTGGATCTCGTAGGTGACTGGGTCACGGCGAGCTGAGATGATGAAGGGGCCTGTCCATGGTGCCTGGAGCTTGGGGCGTAGTCCTTCCCTTTTTGTGTCATCCTTCACGTACACCAGGTCGCCGACACTGTAAGATTGCTCTTGTGCTTGTACTTCGTATGTCTTCTGACGTTCCTGTGCAGTGACGAGATGTTCTCTCAGGTCTAGCTGGCCTGGTACCTGTGGAGCATCTACATCAGGTGAAGCGTCGGGCAGGTCTTGGTGCTGAACACCCGGCACTGGTGGGGCATCTACTTCTAGTGATGGGTCTGGCGAGTCTTGGCGCTGCTGTAGCACACGGCTCCTCTGACGTCCCACCCAGGCAGGAACGACTTCACTGGTGTACGGCTTGAGTCGGTTGTGATGCATTATCTTGCTGCGCTTAGCACCTTGGATCTCGTAGATGACGGGGCCACGTCGAGCTGAAATGATGAAGGGGCCTGTCCATGGTGCCTGGAGCTTAGGGCTTAGTCCTTTCTTCCTTGTGTCATCCTTCACGTACACCAGATCGCCGACACTGTAAGACTGTTCTTGTGCTCTTACATCGTATGTCCTCTTCTGACGTTCCTGTGCCGTGCGGAGATGTTTTCTCGCTGTCTGATGGGCCTCTTCAAGGTCTCCTTTGAGGTGGAAGAGGAAGTCGGCTACTCCCATCCGATCTGACTTGAGCTCTGCAGTGCCTGACTGAATGTCGTGGGGTTGGTGGACGTCTCGGCCTAGCATGAGTTGGTTGGGTGTGAAGCCTGTGACTGCATGGCGGGAACTGCGGTAGGCGGAGGTAAGCAGTGGCAGGTGTTCGTCCCAATTTTTCTGATCTTTGTCCACATAGCACCTTATCATCTGAAGCAGAGTTCGGTTGAACCGTTCTACCTGACCATTAGAGGCGGGATGATAGGGGGTTGTTCTGGTCTTTGTGATCTGCAGAAGCTTGCATACACTAGAGAACAGGCAACTCTCGAAGTTACGGCCCTGGTCTGTGTGTAACTCGAGCGGAGAGCCAAAACGAGCAATGAATTCGTAGACCAGTTTCTTGGCTGTTGTTTCGGCCCCCTGGTCAGGAACAGCAAAGGCTTCAACCCACCTGGTGAATTGGTCAATTATGACGAGGATGTATTTGTTTCCTGAGCTGGATAAGGGAAAGGGTCCGAGGATGTCTAAGTGGAGACGGTCTAACGGTGCACCAGCTTGGTAACTTTGTAGTTGGGCTCGCTTTAGTGTTCCTGTCGCTTTGCTTCCCTTGCATTGGCACTTTTTCAGGAAGAGATGAACGTCTTCTCGCATCCCATGCCAATGGTAGCCTTGGCGCAGCCGTTCCAGAGTCTTCAATTCTCCCAGGTGTCCAGAGTGAGGGGGGTTGTGGCAAGCCTGTAGAACCTCTTTCTGCATGGACGATGGTACTAGCAACAACAGTGTTGGGTCTTGGTCTTCTATCTCCCAGCGATAGAAGAGAACTCCTTGGCGTCTCACAATCTGAGGCCAACACAGCCAGAATTTCCTCACTGCTGGGCTCTCGAGCATCACTTGGTCTTTAGTGGGAAGTGTGCTGGTGTCCTTCCACTGATGGAGAATGGAGATGATAGGATCAGCTTTCTGGAGTTGGGCAAGCTGGTCGTTGCTCACAGACTGCATCCAGTTGACTACTGGGGTGGTCGGTTGGGGTACTGGTGTCTGTTCTGGTGCTTGCAATTGATGATCATTACTGTCAGTCTCCATGCTGGGCTCCAGATATCTCACCGCCAGTGGTATGACATCATCAACATCTTCTTCGAACCTGGCCCACTGCTCGTGAAGTCTCTGGCAGTACTTGCAACCTTGGCATGGTAACTCTGACAGGTACTTCCCAGCTTGGTAGCAGTCACATCTGTCCATGTCTCCAGTGCCTTGCCTTGACATGCCATCAGCGTTTGAGTGCTTGACGCCTGCTCTGTGCTCTATGCGGAAGTCGTATTGGCTCAACTCCTCCAGCCACCTGGCCAGTTGACCTTCAAGATACTTGAATCGGAAGAGCCAGGTGAGGCTGCCATGATCTGTTCGTAACAGGAACTTCTTTCCCAGTAGGTAGTGACGGAACTGACGGGTAAAGCGCACCACGGCAAGAAGTTCACGTCTGGTGACGCAATACCTCTGCTGAGCTGGTGTAAGGTGACTGCTGCCATATGTCAGTACCCGCTCCTCTCCCCACTGGAGTTGTGACAGAACAGCTCCCACACTATGGTTGGATGCATCGGTATCGAGGATGTACTGGCCTTCTGCTATGGGGTATCCTAATACTGGGGCAGTTGTCAATCTTTCTTTGAGCTCTGTGAAAGCCTCTTGATGGTGTTCAGTCCACTGAAACACAGCTCCTTTCTTTAACAGGTTGTGGAGGGGACTTGCAATTTCAGCGAAAGATGAGAAAAATTTGCGGTAGTAGTTGCATAGGCCAAGAAACGCTTGGAGTTCTTGAACGTTGCTGGGTGGCTCCCAGAGCTGTACGTCTCTGACCAGCGCTGGATTTGGACGGATTCCATCACCACTCACGATATGGCCCAAGAAGAGAACTTTTTCTTGAAGCAGGTGGCATTTCGAAGGCTTCAACTTCAGGCCATATTTGTGTAGGCGCTCAAAGACTTGTTCAAGACGGTCGAGGCTCTCTTCCACGCTCCTACCCAGGATGATGACGTCATCTAGGTAGATAAGCAACTTGTCCCATTGCAGCCCCCTAAGGACGAGCTCCATTGCCCTCTGGAAAGTACTTGGGGCGTTGCAAAGCCCAAAGGGCATGCGTGTGTACTCGTAGAGGCCCCATTTGGTGATGAATGCGGTCTTGTCACGGTCTTTGCCATCCACTGCTATCTGCCAGTAGCCTGACTGCAGGTCCAGCGTAGAGAACAGAGAGGCTCCGCCAAGAACATCAAGGCACTCTTCTATCTTGGGGAGAGGGTACGCGTCTTTGATTGTCAGGCTATTCAGGCTGCGGTAATCCACACACCACCGCACTCCTCCATCTTTCTTGCGTACCAAAACAACCGGGGAAGCCCACTCTGATGATGATGGCGTGATGACACCCGCTCTGAGCATGTCCTGGAGATGGAGTTCTTCCTCACCTTGAAATCCAAGGGGGGCCCGTCTCACTCGCTGGCGCACAGGCTTGGCTAGCCCGGTGTCGATCTTGTGTGTGACAGTGGAGAGGTAACCCAGATCAGAGTCACCTTTAGCGAACAGGGACTGGTAAGTCAGTAGCAACTGGAGGAACTGTTGTTGTTGTTCTTCGTTCAGACTTTCGCTCGTGGCCTCCACCAGGCAATGGAGATGCTCGGGCAGGTCGGCGACCGTTGCCACTCTTCCGATTGTCAGGGGTGGCGCATCGACTACTTCACTCTCACCATCAGTCACAGCTTTCTTCTCCCACAGGCTTTTCGGTTCATCCGGGTAGGCCTCCACTAAGAGTCCGAGGCACACTCCTTTTAACAAGGCTGCTTTGCTGGTCGAGAAGTTGCATAATCTGACCGGCACTTGCTTCTCCATCGTGGTAGCCACACTTCCAGATGCTACTGCTTCTGTGATGTTCAAGGGCTCTAGCACTGCTGGGACACCTGGCCTGGGGTTCTCGACTTCTCCCCACACAACGCATTCTGAAGTTGCTGGTATAGTGGTGGCTTCTCTCAAGATCACTCTGGCCACGCTGTAGTCTGCTGCGTCTCCTCCCACTATTTTTGAAGGCACGAGCTCATTTCCAATGAAGACTTTCCCGCGGGTGTGGATGACGACATCGTGAGCTTTCATCAGATCCAGGCCGAGGAGGACAGAGTCACGTATGGGAGCTACATGTACAGGCCAGGTTATTGTTTTGGATGCAATTTTTAAGGTCACAGACAGGCCCCGCTTCGCCTTCATGCCATCTCCAACACCTGCATTCAGAAGGTAGGTTTTACAGAGGTTTGTGGGCTGCTCTTCTGAAAAGTTTTGGTACAGCTCTTCTGAAATTACTGTTGTCTGAGCTCCAGTATCCACCACGGCCTCTGTTGCAATGCCATTCACAGTGATTGGAATCTGAAGGCTCTCACCCTTGCTTTTAGCACAGCTCAGTTTCAGCCCTCGTTCCTGGTGACTTGGCAATGGTGCGCTGTTGGACTGAGTATGATGGTCGGAATGTTTGTCACTACGGCCGTGAGCAGGCGCTGAGCTTCGTGACTTTGTGCAGTCCCTCTGTAAATGTCCCTGTTCGCCACACTGGAAACATGGACCAGGGGCACCACGACTTGGGCTTGGTGACCGGGAACGTGATTGGCCTGACTGCAAATGATGTCTGTGATACTGCACTGGGGATCTGGCTCTCTGCTGCTCAGCGAGTGTGGACTGCAGGCTTCCCAGTTGCAGCTGTATATTTGCCACTGCCTTTGTGAGGGTCTTCATTTCTTCTTTAAATGCATTAAACTGATCAGTGGTCACGTACTGAGGTGTCTGTACTCTGCGTGAAGAAGCAGTGAAATCTTCACCAGTAACAAAATCTTCATCAGCCCAAGAAATGCGCCTTGCTCTGTTTTTTATTTCGGTATCACGGCCCACAGTCACCTTGAAGTTATGTTCATGGGCTTCCACGCTCTTCTGTGCCTCCACTAGAGAGCTTGGGTCTCGGTTCATAACTTCGTAGGCCACCTTTTGATTTCTCAACCCTTTCAGGAAGGCATCTGTAGCTAGCTGATCTTGTAGAAGGAGGTCTACTCCGGGGTATGCGATTGTGACAAGTCGCTGCACTTCCTCTGCAAACTCAGCGGTCGTCTCTTTCCCTTGGCGAAGTTCACTTAACTTTCTCCTTACTGTAGTAGGGGGGTCTTTTTGTCCGAAGCGCTGAGTAAGTTGCTCTGTCAAGAGGACATAATCCTCCCTTATGCGTTCTGGCAGTGAGCAGACATACCTAATTGCAGAGCCTCTTAGACATTCTAGCAGCCTATCTACTCGTTCAGGGGCAGTCCATCCGAATTTCCTGGCCATGCGCTCAAAAGGTAACAAAAAAGCATCCCAGTCCTCTTTACCATCATATATAGACAGTTTAGGTCTGCGTACATCTTGCACTGATTGTTGGCCACTCTGAGCTAAGCTATTAGGTCTTTGCCCCTCTTGGTAGGGAATTGCGTGTTGGCCTTCACGCTCAGAGCTTCTGGCATCTCTGCGCCTAACAACAGGGTCAGGGTTGGGGTTACGCCTAGTTGGCATTGAGCTGTGACTGTGCGCCCGCTGGTTGATGACGTCCAGCTCAGCTGTAAAAGGGCTACTGACATTTCTATTTGTTCTTGTTGGCATTTCCCAAGGAATAGAGGGGACACCACCTGACCCAGGAACATGTAATGTGGGGCGCTGTGCAACATCTTCATCACTTACAGTGGGATTACTGACTGAGGGTAATGTTTGTTGATTTATGTGTGTTAGGACGGGAGCCAGCATCATTTGCAGTTGTTTAGTTTGTTCCTGTTGACTGTGAAGGAACGTTTGAAGCCACTGTGGGGCATTATCTGCCTGTGCAGGCTCTCCTGTGGCACCTCGCGGTTCATCGGTCATTTTTCAATTTTTACGTTTCCTCTTCTATTTATTGAATTATTTAATGCAGACGCATTGGAGCCAACAATTTTATTTGTCAGTTGTAGGGTTTGGGCGCAGCCGGGAATATGCCGTTTAGCTTGCTTGCTGGGGATTTGTTGACAGAGATTTCCGATACAGAATTAAGTTATTAAGGATTTCTTTTACTTCTCCTGGGCATTGGGTTTCCACAAATGTCGCAATAGCAGTCGTTAATTCAATTGTGAAGCCGTTTGGGTGGTACAGACTTTAGATTGCCATTAATTATTATTATTATTGAGGTTACGGTAGTTCGTTGGATGGCTTTAGCGGCTTGCGAGTGGTTGCTATGGATGGTGTTTCTTGTTAGCCTAGCAACAGGCAGCAATTTTGACAGCTACGCTTTGCCGGTTTCACATAAAACTCGTCAGCATTAAACTTTCCTCATTCATACAGTCTTTCCTTTTAACTCACGGACAGTTGATTTCGTTGGTTTCAACTCCGGAATTTGATGATCTCACTTTCTGACACCAGTTGTCGTGCTGTTCGCTCCTTGACGTGGGTAATGACTTCACACGACAAAAGTAAATAAAGTGTCTTTCGGCAACTTTATAGAAGATCGATGTAGCATACAAATACAGTAATATTAAACACTTTGTCTAAGGTATTGGCGGCTCAAGCTCTAGCTCAGTCAAGAATTGGTCCTCTGTCCAAGCTAAGAGAGCGACGAGCCACAACAATAATAAAACCAAAGACTAACCGATATCGAACGTCAACATTGCTTATAAAACAGGGCTGCGGGAGGCAGCCAATCGGAACGCTGGAATTGTCTCGTAGGGGAAGAGAGGGGGAACAAACAGAGCGATTCTACAATATGTTTATGTAGCCTACTCCATTCTAGCTGCCTCTCTCTCTCTCTCTCTCTCTCTCTCTCTCTCTCTCTCTCTCTCTCTCTCTCTCTCTAGTGTGTTCCCTTTATCTTGCTATCTCATTAACTCTTCATTATCCTTCCCTCCATCTGTTCCCTCCTTTTGTATTCTGTCATATCTTTCTCTTCCTCTATCTTCCCAGTGTTCCATTTATTTCTCTGTCTGACATTCTTTTTCTAGCTGAACCTTATCTCCAGTTCTGTGTTCTCATTCCTCCTCTTCTCTCTGGTCCCTCCATACCACCTGCCAGCTGAGTTCTCTCCAGGGGGTGGTGTATATGAGGCTCCTATGTTTGAATAATTCTGTTTCCATGCTTCATAATCTTCTTAATCATCATCAGCTGAGTCATTTTGGACACCTTAGCCATTATACTTTGTTGGGATATTTGTGTAAGGCTTGAAACATCCACCCCCTCTTTTGCATAGCATTTCACTGTTGCAGATAAATATCTCAAAATAGATTCACTGACAAGATGCTCAGGAGATGGTGTGTGGTATGATCCTACCCCCTACCTCTCCCACTGACAAGATGCTCAGGAGATGGTGTGTGGTATGATCCTACCCCCTACCTCTCCCAGCTCTTTCTTTTATTCCATCCAGAAAGTGTCTGCATTACTTGATTACTTCTGCTGTTATTATGCTAAGTGCTTTCTAGGACTCATTCCATAATAGTCTCATTGTCTTGTGTCCTCAGAGTTCAGGCTCCAGGCCTGTTTGGGTGCTGAAGTTATTATGGTTCCTGCTTCTCCTCCACCAGGGAGCTGTGTGCAGAGTACAGTATTGAATCGATGAGGTCCTGGCTTGATTACGTTCCTGCAGCTGCATTTACATTAAATATAGATCCTCTACATTTGTTTTGTCTTGACCTGCAGTGTTATCATGCTGATCCAATTTATCAGATTCATATCTAATTTTCTATTCTCTACAGAAAATTGGAATGAACAAAAAAAATTGGCCTGCTTCATTCTAATTAAATAATGTTTGTCTGGCATGTTTGTGATTTGGTTGGGTCTTCCTGCTGTAGCAATGAGCTGTAAACACTGGTTCTTTAAAGTCTTTTATGCATTTTGAAGTTTCCAAAATAAATAACACGGAAATAATTAATACATCACGCTTTGTTCATTATTTTAATTAGATTCTGAAAAATGATGTGAAATGTCATTTTCTGAATAATTACACCCATCCCAGCATTTCCAAAGCATGCTTTGTATCTCAAAAAGTCATTACAAGTATGTGGTTCATTTGAGTCCAATCGAGATGGGAAGAGCACATCTAACTAGACATGGCATCTGTTCGAATTTGTTCTTTAATTGCATTTTTTTTAAAGAACGCAAACTAAATCAAAATGATTGAGCTGTGAAATGAAAGACACAGTGGGACACTGGAGGCATGCGGTTACTTTTAGTTGGATTTCATTTCAGCTGAATGCCCACACAAGACCCTGCTCTAACTGGTTTCAGTCAAGCTGATGAGTATAGGCCTAGTCACTCTGAAGTATAGGCCTAGTCACTCTAATAAGTATAGGCCTAGTCACTCTGAAGTATAGGCCTAGTCACTCTGAAGTATAGGCCTAGTCACTCTGAAGTATACTGCCGTGCAAAACAAGAACGCAGTAACTCAAAATGGTCGAAACAATTTTTATATCGGAAATGGACTTTAAACTACCTCATTTGTCTTGTGTCAAAAAATGGTGGTCCAACACCGTCCCGTTTTGGAGAAAACTCAATTTGAAAGTGCAAAAATGACCCAAAAAAAGTTACTGCTTGTTGTATTTAAAGGTTATGTCGTACAAAACAAAAACGCAGTAAGTCGGCGAGTTACTGCTGCACGTTCCAATGGGACTGGTTTGGGAGTAGACAGTAATACTAGCCAAGAACGCAGTAACTCCTGCAGTAACTCCATTTTGTGGCACACTGTAAAAAAATATATGAGTGATTAGTTATGATAACTTGTATATTTAATTTATTCTGTTATACAAAAATGATTTATGAAAATTCAACTCATATGTCTGAGTTGTAGTTATTTGACTTGTACCCATAAGTTCTTTCAACACAAGGAAGTTGAATGAACTTACAATTAAAAGTTTGAGTGGGGTACCTCCATCGCCCCCTGCTGGCGTCCCTCACCTCTGCACCAGATTAATCTGAATAGCAATCTCCTTTTGACATCTTTAGGCTACTCCAGGAATAAGGCGTTTTTATCTAAATGATTTTATCAATATCTTGGATATCCTTGAAACAAGCAAGAGTCCCGATGAGCACCAAAGGAGAAAAGGGGAACACATGAAGAATGACAATAATTAGAATTGGGAAATAGGCCTAATATAATAATAAAACATGGTGGTGTAGTCGAAGTCCATAATGACTTAGGTGTTTGGTGTTTTTGTGGGACAAAAAAATCGGTAGGTCCGTCTTTTGTTTGTTCAGTAGGCCTAACGCAACCAGCACCGCTGCCCTCCCTCTCCCAGCTCCCACCCTGATATGACGCAACTTGCAGAGACGTTTGTTACATTTGGATCACGCGCGCACTGTCCTAGTTCAGCCAGACGCCCGCGCCAGAGAGAGCCGAGGTCGACTCATCCCGAAGTAGCTGACGGTCGACTCACCCCGAAGAAGCTCGAATTTCCTTCTCTTTCGTGAGGATTTCGCAACTAGTAAGTGTTTTGTATCATTTTAGCTACTTGTGCGCAGAGGAAGCCATGTCATTTGTGCCGTATACTTGTTTGACATTTTAGCCGTGAGCTACTCTAGGATGCTGGTAGGCTATGCTACGCTCGTATCGGTGCTTCTGAGGGTATTTGCAGGTGCAATGTATTGTCATTTTCAGGTGCTGCAGAAGAATAATTGCTGTTCTCAGAGAGATAAATACATTATATTTAAGATGCGTCTCTTGGTTAGTAGTGGGGAACAAAGTTTGTGCTGCATTCGAACTGATATGAACTTGGCAGATAGTGCCAGATACATTGTATCTATGTACGCTAGGTGCGTATGTGGTGGGGGCAAGCTAGTTAGCAGGGCTGTGAGCACTGTCGCTGGATGTGGGTAATTTGGGCTGGGGTTTGCTATTCAGTGTCAACCTCATATGCATGGCGAATCTAGGTAGTTGCTTTACCTATCTCGGGGCAAATTACATTTTGAAAATGGTTACGCTGCCTAGTTCACCCTCAGTTATTGTAAGTCTGCTGGCTAGTTAGGAAATGTGTAAGTTTGTAATATGCCGCCCGACTGTGCTTGTAGTCTAATTGCTAAAGCTAGTTCCTATATTAGCTGGGTATTCGAGGCACGACAGGCATCTCAATTTATTCTGAGACGAGAGTTATTTGAAGGGGGAAAAATGTGATTCGGGTTGACTTGACACTTCGTTTATTGGAGTACTAGCACCTACCAGAGTTAGCAATGTTGTCGAGTTGCTGGGTATTTTGGCGGGCGTTTGGCTTTGTTGACTAGAGCTCTAATTCGCTACGTGTGATTATTCTGTCGAGGTAACGTGAATGGAAAAGTGAGTTCTGAAGTTTACTTCATGGGTGAAACATTGTTGTGGATATTCACTTTTTAAAATAAATTAACAATTCGCTGTGAAGCATTTTCGGGTGTAATTGTTAGTTCTTATTGTCAGTCTTCGCTTCTAGTGGCTGCAACGGAGAAGGAAAAGCCCCACGGCTCGTCTGTCGCCCACTCTCAATTCCATTCTCGGTTGTGCTTAGATCAGGGCTCCCAAACCTCTCTGGGTCAGAGGGCTACTTTTGTTCAAAATCCTAGTGCTGGTGTCTTGACATCATTCCTAAATCACACTAGATTGAATGATAATTTGCTTATAAGGAAATGTTTTTTATAGGCTATATTATAGGCTATAGAAATAATGTCATTCATATTAAGAAATGCATTAACTGTGTCTAAAATCTTGTAGTCGTGACTGTTTATTAACATTCTTGTTGGGCACCTCAGAAGCTCCTGGAGGGCTAGCTGGTCTACGGGCACCACATTGATGACGCCTGGTTTAGAGACTGTCTTTCATCCACCTTTGTGCCTTTCCCAACATATAGTGGAGTGCATACATGCAAAATCACCACAAAATGGTTCACTTTGGTATGCAAGTATGGAAATTGGCACAGATGTTCATTAGAATGCACCCCATCAGCTAAGGGCGTTTACCACCCAAAATCCAAGCCATTTTTCAAGAGGGCCACCCTCTGCACTTGTAAACAAGGCCAAGAATAGTTTAATTAATGATGCAATCGTGCAATTAGTTTGAAATGAAATGAAATGTTTCTTTGTATGCACTCAGGCAAAAACTCAGTGCAGTGGAATGCCCGGAGGTCCTGGTCAACAAAAGAAAAGGGAAGTGACCGAACCTGAAGAAGTCAAACTACTGTCCGGATCCTCCACAAGGGCAAAATGCTGGAGTGATGGAGGGGCATTTAGGTATATTACACACACACACACACACACCATTCCTGTGTATCTACAAGGTACAGCACTTTAACACTTAAGGCGCTTTTTTCTTTTTCCAAAAATACTGTACCTGTCTAGATCTCAAGGAATCAAAACGTATTTGTGTAACACAATATCTCAACTAAAAAGTTGACTGAGTGCTTCACATGCACATGTACGCACGCACGCACGCACGCACGCAGAGGCACTGAAGGCAGCCGCATGGCACCGATTATTCTGGGTTCAGTGATGGACTACACCAAAGATGTCAAACTGAAATTCACAGTGACCCCAAAATCAAAATCTGACAATAATTTACTGAAGTAAAAATGGGCTAAAATAGAGCAAACACGTACCATACTTAAATGATCACATCTGAAATGATCTCTTAGGCCAAATAGAATGACCGTATGGGTTAGATTTGGCCCCTGTCAGTGTGTTTGACATCCCTGGAGTACACCGTATGCACTTACTGTTGTGTTCATAATAATAGCAGTGCCTTTACAAAGGTGAGTAAATGTCAAAATGCATTTGGGACGGTGCACATTCTATTTCAAAGCGAAGAATTACATTTTATGATATCTCACGGAAAGTGAAGACATGTAATGTTCAAACAAATAGCAGTGTTTGTTTACATCTGTATTTGGAAACTCGATGTTCTGTCCGAACTAACAAATTCTTGAAAATTCAGCTTTGGTGAGCATCTTAAACTAATATGTTGTTGCATCTTCATGGTTTCTGCACTGTTTCGCGTCTGTGGTGCATGGCGTCGACCAAAGTCTGGCAACCGCAGTGTTTCCCACAGAAATTTTGGAAACTATGGGGGCAGCAGGGATTTTGTCTTGTCACGCGGGCCTTTGGGGGGGGGAGGAGTTGTATTCACACAGCGGGAAAACGGCAAAACAATGAGTACAGTATGCCATTGGGGCATGGAGAAACTATAGGCCTGGGCCAACATTTCAGCCATTTATATTTTGAGAAATATGGCTACCCATTTTACCCATGACATGTATAATAGTAGTACATTGTCATTGTCAAAAAATGCAGTACAGTGAATCATTTCTGTTTACAACACAGTTTCATTTGTCCCTCATGCAGGGGTCTATATAATGAAAACAATAATAAAACAAAATAGGAGCAGAGATAAGAATTTAAGATCACTGTGTGTAACTCATCAGACAAAAAGGGTCTAAGAGGGTAGGCTATGCCTTTTCCCCCACACACATAGGCGTACACATTCATGAGAGTACATGAGGGGTGCTGGTCACAGGGCCAGTTTTTCCAAAATTCCTTCCATTAAAAGGGCTGAACAACATATTACACATTTACCGGTATGTCTATATTCACATTCATTACACATTCATTTCTATATGCAGCCCGATGTCTCCTCTGCTGTGTCAATGAAGGCCTGTCACCTAACTCATTACAACTGTAAAACAAAGCCTGGGGAGTGTTAGTAAACTCATCCCAACTGTCCCTTCTCTGAAGTTTTTTTTATATTGCTCCCAAACCCAGGAACGCAGGAACTCATTTTTTGACCAGGGGGTGCTGTGGTCGGCGGAGGCTCTGGGAGTCCTCTCCCAGAAAAAAAAATGTTTTATCAATCAATTTTAGGATGAAGAATGGCGAATCCCATCTGACTAACTTCTTCATGTTTTATGTAGCCTAACCAAGGATGACTAGATTTTACCTTTTTTTGTTTAACATTTCACTTCAAAATTATTAAGTTCTTCTTGCGGAAGGGAAACGCGCACCTAATGTGGAGGTGAGGGCGTGTTCAAGAGCAAATCGCGCTGCCCTGACAGTTTCTCTTCTCCATGGGCAGTCTACAATGTGTGAAATTAGTAGAAATACATGACTAGGCTATGCGATGCACTTGTGAGAGGTGACCGGGCTTTCAAACAATTTAGATTGTCTTGCAATTGCGACTGTGTATCTCAAGATGCATACGATCAGGACAACTGCCCCGTTTCCCCGCCCGCGCACAAAAGCACGCACGACACACAGACAGGCATACTGCTTCCCGTATGTGATTACACTCTGATGGCCAAAGAGTTTGTGCTGTGATCGGCGAGAGAAGTAGGCTAAGCGCCAAAGCAGCTCGTGCCATTGCTGGCTATTGATACAGGGAGAGTGTGAAAGCCACCTTTAGTTTGCATTTGACGTAGGCCATAGGCTAAACGGTGGTCAAATCAGCAGCAAGAGGCAAAAGGAACAAATCGCCACCACTTCAAAAGTCCAAAACATCTAACAATAGCACAGCCATTTCACACCGCGGCAATTCAACTTTGGCAACAGTTGATAGACAAGCCACGCACAACATCGGCTGTGCTACAGATTCACCCCATAGCAAACTCCGAGGCTAAGATAGACTTCACCAGCAATAGGCAAGACCTAGCCTACCAATGTGCTACTACGAATCCAACCTCCACCGGAAGGAACAAAAGTCACTTCTTACCTAACACGATTCACAATTTTGGTGACATTTCCTTCTCCCGTCGCACTTTAAATTCACCTAATTCCTTGCTTAGTTGGTCCGTGTTTTCCGAGACTTCTCTTCACAACAAGTTAGCTCCTCCAATGGGTTTAAGACCGTGTATGTTGATGCATGCCCAAGCCAACATATCGCTGTTAATACCACATTTATTACTACCTTGACACCACAAGCTAAACAAAACAAACATCTCTCCCGCGTCACTGGCTGCACCGTTCTACACCACTGTTCCGGTCTGGTTGGGGTCTAAAAGTTTATCACTCATTTCAAACCAAAATTGCATTCACATTTCAAACTACTTATAAGTATTACAAAAGTAGAAAATATTCATATTTTGTGTTTCTATAATTCTTTAGAATAATAATGAGGAAAAAAACTATGTCTGAATTTAGGGTAGGCCTAATACACAAGTGATGCAGTAGGTAGAAAGGCTATGATGCAGCTGCGTCTGTTGTCCAGCACCCGGAGCACCCCACTTCCTGCGTCCCTGCCCAAACCCAAGTTAACTATAACAACTTGACTAGGCTTTTGATCCCTCTGTCTTTCAAGCACTTGTGGTTTTCTCTAGGCTATAGAATGTATTTACTCCAGGAGGAAAATGCGAAGGAAATCGTAATTCAAATCGTTTTTAACAAAAACGGAAATCGTTTAAAAAAAAAAAAAAAGTAGAATTTTTGTTTTTTTTGTTTTTTGTTTTTTTTACATTTTCATAAACTATGGCGGCCAAATTTAAACTATGGCGGGCCGCCATAGTTTCCTCAATGTATGGGAAACACTGAACCGTCAGCAGGTATTGCAGCTCAGCTTAATTGTACTAAATTCTACAATTCCTCTGCATTTTTTGGTTTTGCCTCATAAGTAGCATTTTTTTGTCAGCCCACATGTTGTCTATGAGATTAAGGTCCGGGAATTGTGCTGGCCACTCCATTAGTATGCTGTTTGTCTGGTACCATAATTGTGCTTGCTAGCAAAATCTTGGTTACAGAGAAACAGCATCCAGCACAAGTGGTGGTTCGCTATTTTAGACTTTAAGCCCTGTTTGTGTGACTTCTGGGGTGAAGTAGAGATGTTCTCATCATTTGACATTTGGTGCTGAACGGAGCATTTGTGTATTCAAGACTGCAGCTCCCCCACCTTTACATTGACTCCAATGAAGCACTCAAGCAATCGGTCATAAAATGGCATTAAACTTTCGTTTGCAGAGACATTTCGTTTGCAGAGCCATTGTATGATCAATTGCTTGAGTGCCCCATTGGAGTCAATGTAAGTTGGTGGGGGGGGGCTGCAGTCTTGGATCCCCAAATGCTCCATTCAGGACCAAATGTCAAAATTGTGATGAGAAGATCTCCACTTCACCCCAGAAGTCACACAAACAGGGCTTAATGTCTAAAATAGCGAACCACCACTTTAATAGCATTGCAAATATGTGGGGTGACATAAAAAAAAACCTGCTGTTGGTGAGGCAAAATCAAGACATGCAAAGGAATTGTGGACTGCATTACACTGAGCTGCAATACGTGTGGACCGTTGCCGGATGTTGGTTGACTACATGGACCACAGATGCTAAATTGTTACTAGAAACCATGGTTATGCAACAAAATATTAGTTAAGCATGCTCAGCAAGGTAGAATTTTTTGAGAATTTGTGAGTAGGTACAGAACATTTGAGTTTTCAACATAGACCGAAGTCAACACTGCTATTTTTTTTAACAAAACATTTCTTCACTTTCTATGAAATGTCACAAAATTGAATTACCTTTCCAAATCTGAATAAGTACTGGCTTTGAAATATAATGTGCAGTGTCCCACAAAAAAATGCTCTTTAAAGTACAATTTACTTGAAGAATTTTGACATTTACTCACCTTTGTAAAGGCACTGCTAGTATTATGAGCACTGTATGTATGTAGTGTATTGACTGTTGTGTACTGACTGAACTTTGCTCTAAAGTCTGAAGACTATTGTCATAGCATGTGGACTTTGTGCTTGTGCAATTACATTCAGATGGAGGTAATGAAGAAAGACCCAGACAACACAACAGTGGATGAAGTGATGTCTGCTACTTTCTCGCTTCGCCGTAAAGAAACAGTTGGGGATCAACCCATGGTTGCCGACAGCATGGAGAGATGGCCGGCCATGTTTTCTGAACGACAGGTATACCAAAGACAACCTAGCGTTTGAGATTAACCAATTAGTCCAATGTTCTTTAGATCAAGAGTGTGAAACTCAGGCACGGGGGCTAAAATCTGGCTTACGAGATAATTTCAGATGTCTTGACTTACACACAATTCAGTGTGTCACAGGCAAATGACTGGGGCCCAGGCCAGTGTAATATCTCACCCTCATATGCAACAGAATATGTACAGGGACGTGCATGCTTGCACAATTTTAACCTGTTTTTCATTCAGTATATAGATTTTGGGCTGAGACTTCGTTCCAGATTTAGATTTTGGCCCACTGTGAACTTGAGTTTGACACCACTAGATGGATACCATTGCGTGAGCTTCCTTCTAGGAAAGACCAGAATTTTGTTGGGTTTTTTTCTAGTGTTGGACTATTATCACCCTTAACATACTGCGTTAGTTTTTACTGATCGCTAAAGCTAATTTTTTTGTAACTTAAGATGTTTTTACAGAACTCTTCACAAATAACAACCTCACACTAGATGAACAAAACTCTGTAGATAGATGGTTTATTTAACCCTTTAACCCTCTGCCAATTTGAATATGCTATTGTATTGCACACGCTACCCTTGACTTGTCAGTACCCGGTGATGCTGCATTTTTCGACTCAGCCCATTACATTATATTACATAGCATTTAGCAGACGCCTTTGACCAAAGCGACTGACAAGGAGAAATGTAAGCAAGAACAGGTACTGACAAGTCCAGGGTAGTGTGAGAATATGCACAGGCACATTTGAACTAGCCTGGTTCACACCAGACTGTTTGTGTGTAGCTTTGGCGCCCCCTGGCGGAGCAGAGCTACACACACTACCGTCTGGTACACAGCCATAGAGCACGCTCCGTCTCCAACCAGAAAATAGACGGAGCATTTATTTCTGAAATATAAACGGTAACTCACATTGAGGAGTCACAAGACAGATTAGAGACTATATTGACTCTTTAAAGATTAACAGGAAGGTTTTTGAAGGAATTTGTTGGTGAGGAGGCCGTGCAGAAGCAATAAATGCTCCGTCTATTTTCTGGTTGGAGACGGAGCGTGCTCTATGGCTGTGTACCAGACGGTAGTGTGTGTAGCTCTGCTCCGCCAGGGGGAGCTGAAGCTACACATAAACCGTCTGGTGTGAACCAGGCTAGTAATGTACTACCGGTACTCTAAATAATGGGAATGGGTACTTGCGAAATTTGCCTCTAAGTATTAAGTGCCTGGTTGTGCAATTTTAGCCCATTTTTTATTTAATAAATGTTGAGTTTGACCCGCAACTTTGTCCCAGATTTAGATTTTGTCCCTTAGAGTTTCACCCCCATGTTCTAAACATTCACAATTTTTTCCTTCTCAAGGCCCATGGTGACACACTTGGAGAAGCAACGAAAGACATCCACCTTGGAATTCTGATTAGCTACGAAGTCAACCAGGAGGGAGCCTTTCCAGCAGCTTGTTTCGGAAGTTGTGGACTCGAGCTGAGGCGTTGTCTGGTTGTATTTTCACTACCACACGTTGCAGAAACGAATACGTACTTCATGGCGCTCGGACACTGCAGGTTAACCGCATATATTATGCCTAACAGCATGGCCACACCGTTGCCATATCGTTTAAAATTGTGTAGCACAACGATTTCCTCCACAACAACTGCCACATGGAAGACATCTGCTGGAGGTTGGAGCTGTAGTCACCTGGTATGTTAGTCAAGTCTAGGCACTGTGTGTGCATGTGCATATACAGAGGCGCGCACGCACACACACACTTCAGTTGAGTGTTTCAGGGCCCTTTTGTGTCCCTTTCTATTCCTTAAACCAGTGTTTCTCAACAGTGGTGCCATGGCACCCTGGGGTGCCAAACACCCCCCTCAGGGGTGCCGCGGAAACGTGGCTGACGGAATGTGAAAATGACCTAAATAGATGTAATATAGTACATATTTGTCTACATTAAAGCTTAGTCAGTGGAATCTTTAATCCACCATTTACTTTTACATTTTTCATCCACTATTTACACAATAAAGTAAATTTAGGTCACCCCAGTATGGCCTACACAATGTACTACACATAGCCTGTCGAAGATAAAGCTGCAACTTTGAACGTCTCCAAATGTGTTACTTATCTAAGTTTGTGTGGTATCGGATGCAATACCAGGTTACGGCTTGTTGGTTTGGGGTGCTTTGAGATTTTTCATGAATTGAAAGGGTGCCTCGCCTAAGAAAAGGTTGAGAAACACTGCCTTATAACTTCTGCCAATTTCAATATGCTGTTGTATTGCTCACGCTACCCTTGACTTGTCATTGCCTGCTGATGCTGCATTTTTTGACTCAGCCCTTTCTGAGATCTGAGCTATTCTAATGGGGGCAGACTTTGCTTACATTACATTTTTTTTAACATAGGCCTACTCCAAATATTATCCCAAAAGGTATAGCTGTTTGCTAGTTGTCTGGTGATGTTGCATATAGACGAGTGCATTTATGAGAAAAATACACCTAACCCCAAAAAAATTCTAACAAAAGGTTTCTCAGTGGTTTACAGTACTATCAGATGTACTTAACAACATACTAAAAATCTGCCAAAATCTGACTTCAGGAAAGGCCTCATTTTCAAGATGGCCGCCGCAGGGCCCTTAAATTGACTCTGGCCTTAAAATTGCATTGAAATGACCAGGAATAGTGGTGTTTGATGCATGTTTCAACCTTGTAATGTTGTAATTAGACTATGTCCTTGATATATATATGATTATTAGTGCAGTTTGCAGTTTAAAAAATCAATTTACAACTGTATGGTACTGTAATATTTGACAAATTTGGCCTCGCGGTTAGGCTAAATACCGCTAACCTCTTCTTTGTGTGCATTTTAGGTTTTTTTTTTCAATTATGATTATTTTTTACATTAATATTACATGTTTTGCATTTGCATGTTTTAAAATGTATTTATTTATTTTATTTTGTCACTGACGATCAATGGTAAAAAGCAAGGAATCCATAAGGATTCAAAATTTCACTTATCACTGTGTCCTGTATGTATAGACAAGAGATGACTGGCCATAAAATGACATTGAAATGACCAGGAATAGAGGTGTTTGATATGTTTTTTCACCATGTAATGTTGTTAGAATATTTCCCTGATATTATGAATGGTTATAAATGCATTTTGTTTTGATTGATTACAGCCTACTGTGATATTAGCCAGATCTGCTCTGGCGTACTGTATGTAGGCTAAGTACTGCTATCCTGTTTGTTTGTGATTATGATTATTTTCACTTTACTTAAAAAAATATATATATCTGTATGTTTTTACATTTTATTTATTTATTATATATATTTATTTATGTATTTATACTGTATGTAGGCCCGATGACCGTAGCCTTATAAAGACCTTGAAATGACCAGGAAAGGTGATGGTTCATATTTGTTTGACCAAGTAAAATTAAAATAACATTTTGCGGATTAAATTAGAATTATCCACATCATACTGATCCCAATAATATTAAACTCTGAACTCTTTGTAAGAATTTGAATTTGGAACAAAATATGTTATTTTTTTAAATTTAAATACAATACAACATCAAACAGGAAATTCATCCATGACTTCCATCGTGACTCTGGCCAAGCTGAAGTGCGAGCCATGTTCTTAAAGGGACAGTTTGGTCAATTTCAACATGCAGTTGTATTGCTCACGCTACCCTTGACTTGTCAGTACCTGGTGATGCCACATTTTTCGGCTCAGCCCTTTCCGAGATATGAGCAATTCTAATGGGGGCAGCGTTTGTTTACATTTTTAAAAAATGAAACATAGGCCAACTCCAAATATTTTCCCAAAAGGTACTGCTGTTTGCTAGTTGTCTGCTGATGTTTTATAACATTTTGGATGTTTTTGGGAATAAATAAAAATGTTTTTTTGAAATGTAAACAAAGAGCTGCCCCCATTACAATGACCAGGATCTCGGAAACGGCTGAAGAAGAAAAAAAAAAATCTCAGGCACTGACAAGTCCAGGGTAGTGTGAGCATTACAACTGCATGTTGAAATTGACCAAACTGTCCCTTTAATGGTGTCCGTCACAACCAAAACCAACTGCTCACTCCCGTCATTGCGTTACTGTCAAGCACACTGCATTGAGTTCCCAAAATTTGGGCAGGGCTGAAATGGCACAGATAGGCAGCTTGACCAGATTAACTTGATCTTGAAATATTGTGCAGCATCATGGTAACTAAATCACAGGCTAAATCACAGTAGCTGGCTAAACATGATGCTAGAGAATTCCCCATCCTGCTAAAATGAATGTGACCTGTGGCATCATTATGAAGTACTTTGAATTGCTAGTTATGTCATACTTCCAGTGAAAGGCACTCAAGCTATGATGCTACCAATGTACGTATAACTCTGCTTCATCTTCCAGTTAAGTCTGTAGGACTTGGATACAAGCAAGAGAAGGCCCGGCTGGTTTTAGAGTGGATGGAGCCAGGGATATCAAAGTAAAAGGAGCTGCTGTAGCTATCCAAACGGCGCAAGTGGAGTGGCATTGCAAGATGTCCAACCAATAAATTACCCTATGGATGCAGTACTCCCACCGGGTCCATGCCCCTTGCTTGCCCTGGGATACAGGCAGAGCAGGAGCACCACCTTGTCAAGACTGAGTCACTGCTTGCACAATCATGCTCAGCCTTCTGCTTTTCACCCTGCTAATAAATGACCCACATAGTTAACATTATCAAGCAATTCTACATCAACTTCTCTTGCACCGTAGGGGCATGCACCACCAGCTTTGCAGTAAAATCTGGAGTCCGTCAGGGATGTGTAATGTCAGCACTACTTTTCAACCTGGCTATGGATTGGGTTATGAGGAGGACCACAGAGGACAAGAAAAGAGGGATTCGTTGGACCCTCTATTCCACCACAGAGGACCTCGATTTTGCAGATGATCTGGCCCTTCTGTCCCACACACACACACACATCTACAGGAGAAGACAAACAGACTTCAGCACTATGGCCAACAAGTAGGGCTTGTTATCAATACCAGCAAAACCAAAGTTATGCCCATCAACACCAAAGCACCAACAACTGTATCAATAGAGAACCACACCTTGGAAAACACAAACAGTTTCATATACCTGGGAAGCACCATTCATAACGATGGGGGAACCAGTAAAGATATCCAGAACCGGATCAACAAAGCACAGGCAAGCTTCACAAGATTAGACTCTACCAAAGCTGTGTCATATCTCCTCTGCTATATGGTGCTGAATGCTGGAAAACAACTGAAGGCGACCTGCACAAACTCTCCACCTTTCATACATCATCCCTGCGGAAAATCCTACGCATCTACTGGCCCAAAACCATCTCCAACAATAACCTCCTCAACATCACCCAACAAGAAAATATGCAATACATCTTCAAGAAGCGCAGATGGACCTGGATCGGCCATGTAATCAGAATGGAACCCAACGCAATTCCAAGAGTCGCACTACACTGGACCGCAGAAGGCAAAAGGAAGAAATGAAGGCCAAAAATGACATGGCAATGGACCATTGAGAGGAAGCTCAAGCTGTACCAATCAAAGCTGGGGGACCATCGAGAAGTTGGCTACCGACAGATCGAAGTGGAGAGACTTTGTTGCTGCCCTATGCGCCGAATGGCGTGATGGGGTTAAGTAAGTAAGTAAGTAATGAATGACTGGACGTCAACCTACAGTACCACTCCAATCTTGATAAATTCACAGACGATCAAGAGGGACAAGGCACACTACAGGAAAGAGGTAGACCTTTTGAGCAGCACAAAGATGAGATATGTGGGTTTGGCCAGATTATCATTGACTTTCAAATCTCTTTAAGACTTGGTCTGACCAAGAGCACAACAATCAATATTTCCCAAACGTCATGGTCGACCCACCCCCTTGGTTTGCTAATGGTTGCATGCTTCCCAACAAAGCATGCTTCCCAACAACCAGGAGGAGTGCCGGTTTTTCCGGAGCTCAGAAATGATATGTGTATTGCTCTTGGCCTGACTAGAAGCAATGCTGAAGGTGTTGCGTCATCAGGAGGGCATGGCCTGGCTAAGTTTGGACATCAATGATGACCTATTCTGGACCAACACTGCATGTCAAGAAGTGTCTCAACTTCCTGAACAGTCGAGGCAAGTGCTTCGCCATCATGACCACATTTCTAAGACAAACCATTAAGTGCAACCAAGATCATTTGTGTACCTGTCCATGCACAACACACTGGAGACAATTGATAAGGTATAAATGGTTCATGTATTTCTTCCAGAATCCATGTGATGTGAGGTTTTAAGCTGAAATCCTATGGCATGCCCCTTTAGGAGACAAGTAGAATGAGTGGAGTTGAAAGGAAATTCAGGCCCATTTAGGAAACTGTACTTGATCCCACTTTTTTGCATTGGTGGCACAGGATATGATTTAGCTTGGTTACCATTGTGATGGAGTGACCATCACTAGGGTTATGGGTGTGTCCTGACTGTCATTCAACAAGCTTGGCTCTTTGGTGTAGCGGTCAGGGCCCCAGTTTACTACCCTAGAAGGTCTGGGTTCAATTCTCGGCTGAGCAACTCTACTCCCCTTCGCCACAACCATATTCAATGGGTTTGGATACACCACCCACACAGTGATCACAATAGTGATGCAAGCCACTCAACAAGCTTCTCTTCTGGCACCACCTCAAACAGACTGTAAGGATGCTGAGTTCTTCTCTGCACCCAACAGGCTGCCGGAAAAATCTGCATCTTTCCAAAGAACAATTGCACTCAGACCCCCCAGAAAAGACTTTTCCCACATACAACTGTACTATGTATGCCTGTTGCTCTACACAAATACATGATAAACTGTCTTGTGCTCACAATCTGTTGTTTTTTACTGGTGCTAATACCTGATCTGCTGTGCGTGTATGTACAATTTAATTCATTTATTTATGGTTACTGTAATGTTTTGGTATTTTGTGTGTTGTGGTGGTGTACTTAGGATAGGTTAAGGTAAGTTAAGATGTATTATTCGTTGTGCCTGTGCATATAGATGTTATACTGTCATGCACTTTTAATGTTTGTCATGTCTTGTCTACACGGGAGGCAGTGAAAAGTGACATTTTGAATCCTTCGTATGGATTCCTTGCTTTTTACCATTGATCATCACTGTCAAAATAAAATAAATAAATATAACATGCACATACAAAACATGTATATTAATGTAAAAAATAATCATAATTGAAATGCACACTAAGAAGAGGTTAGCAGTATTTAGCCTAACCGCGAGGCCAAATTTGTCTAATATTACAGTACCATACAGTTGTAAATTCATTTTTTAAAAAGCAAACTGCACTAATAACCATATATATATCAAGGACATAGTCTAATTACAACATTACAAGGTTGAAACATGCATCAAACACCACTATTCCTGGTCATTTCAATGCAATTTTAAGGCCAGAGTCAATTTAAGGGCCCTGCGGCGGCCATCTTGAAAATGAGGCCTTTCCTGAAGTCAGATTTTGGCAGATTTTTAGTATGTTATTAAGTACATCAGATAGTACTGTAAACCACTGATAAACCTTTTGTTAGAATTTTTTTGGGGTTAAGTCATAACTGCACTTGACTAATAACCTTTTGGATGTTATTGGGAATAAATTGAGATGTTTTTTGTTTTTGTTTTTTTAATGTAAACAAACGCCTGCCCCCATTACAATGACCTGGATCTCTGAAAGGTTTGAAGGGGGAAAAAATCTCAGGTACTGACAAGTCCAGGGTAGTGTGAGCATTACAACTGTATGTCAAAATTGGCAGAAGTTATAATTTAAGTTACACGGGTAGGGGGGGGTGGTAAGTTATACTTAGGGTTGTGGCTGCTGAGGGTATGTAAACGTTTATGTAATCTTTTATGCAAAGGAACAGTGCAATGTTTGTATGTATTATGAATTGTGTTCTCTGGCTGAGATGACTTCATGGGTTCCTTTCTGGTATTTGTGCCTTCTTGCTGTCAGTCTGCAGCTACAAAATCAAGTTACTTTACCTGACTGATTGTGGGCACGCAGAAAGACCAGAGTGGCTTGCATGAACTCGTCTCAGATCAGACAACAACATAGGAAGCGATGGATATATGGCTCAAACATGTTTTCTTCACACCATTTTACAAACCCGGTTGCAAACAGTACCATGTTACTTAGAAATGTCAAGCATTGATGTGCACTTTCACTTAAAAGATCAGTCGACCATGTTTTCATACTGAACTATGTTGTAACATAAATCCATCCTTTCCTATGTTGAATGATGTACCTTATTAAAATGTTTAGATGCCAGAGCTACACAACTTGCTGATCAACACCTTTTGAAATGCTCTGTTACAAACAGTATCATTTTACTATGAAATTTCCAACGTTAGCATGTTTTTTGTTTAATAAAACAATTCACCACGTTTTACTGAACTTCTTCTCTGATCTGAGACGTTCCTCTCTGGCCTTTGTGTGCCCCCAGTAAATCTGTAGAAAATTGCCACATTTCATTTAAAGGTGCACTGTGCAGGAAATGGTCAAAAAAGGTACTGCAACTATGCTGCTCATTGAAACTGGGTTGCCTATTGCCAAATTTGATCTTTTCACGAACGTTTACCAAGTAATAAACTTTTCAAGTAATAAACGTTTTCTACTATGGCCCAAGTACAGTCATTTTTGCAGCTAAAATGTCTATTTCTATAAATTCAAAATGGCGTACCATGGAGAAGGTCCCCCTTTTCATGTATGAAAAGTGCAATTTTCCCAGTCATAATGAATACTTGGAATTTGATCGTGGTGGGTAAGTATTCATGAAAAAGGTAACATTAGTGAATGGGTTGCATGAATTCTGGAAAGAAACTAAAAATCTTACACATTGCATCTTTACTACACCCGACTGATTGTGGGCACATGCAAAGACTATAAAGAGGCTTGAATGAACTAATCTCAGATCAGAGAAGAGCGTTAAGTATGGAAAATGGATTTTCTCCTTTAAATATATATTTCCTTGTTGGTTTTGTAACGTATCTGCATCATTTATGTTGTATTGCTGCGTTTTGTTTACATTACTAAATGTAATACTAAAAACATAGCAGAAAACATTTGTGAAATTCTGTTACAGTTTTGCTAAGCAATTGATTTTTTTTTTCATGCATAAGTTTTGCAAACTTTGAGGTGTGCCAGCTAACTATGAAGTGTATAGTTTGTTGTATTGTTGTGTAATTGTTTTTACATGTTGCTCTATAATAAAATATTTTGGGTGAAGAAAAGTTTTCTGTTATTTTACTATGAACTTCAGTTTATTTTTAATTTGCAGAACTAAGTTAAAATAACAATAAGTGCAAAGTTATTGAGACTCAAGTCCTCAAGTTCATTTTATTTTTAACTTGCACAACTAAGTTGAAATAACAATAATTGCAAAGTCATTACAACTCAAGTACTCAAGCTCACTTAATTTTTAACTTGCACAACTAAGTTGAATTAACAATAATTGCAAAGTCATTGCGACTCGAGTACTCAAGCTCACTGAATTTTTAACTTGAACCGTTAAGTTGAAACAACCGCAAGTGTAACATCATGATGACTCACAACTCTGCTTTTGACAAGGTGCACACAACTCACAATAACGATTTTAATTAACTTTAATCTGTGAGGCAGCTGGTTAACTTAAAGTTTTAAGTTAAAACATGCAATTGTTTTTTACAGTGCAGTAATACCAGCCAAGAACGCAGTAACTTTGTTTTTTGTGGCAAAAAGACACATAAATGTTGTTTTTTTGGGGGGTTTTGTGTGCATTAAATTTCTATCCTAAACAAGCATTACCAGGAAGTGTCACCACCAATTTACCGACAACACAGTTGTCGCGCCATATGGAAAACTTTAAAGCCTTTTTTCTCAGTTTGCAGTTTTCAGAGTTACTGCGTTCTTAGATTGTAGGGCAGTATAGGCCTAGTCACTCTAATAAGTATAGGCCTAGTCACTCTGATAAGTATAGGCCTAGTCACTCTGCTGAGTATAGGCCTAGTCACTCTGCTGAGTATAGGCCTAGTCACTCTGATAAGTATAGGCCTAGTCACTCTAATAGGTATAGGCCTAGTCACTCTGCTGAGTATAGGCCTAGTCACTCTGATAAGTATAGGCCTAGTCACTCTGATAAGTATAGGCCTAGTCACTCTGCTGAGTATACTGCCCTACAATATCAGAACGCAGTATCTTGAAAATGGTCGAAAATGGGTTTAGACCGGAAATTGGCTTTAAAATACCTTCTTTTTCTTGTGTTAAAATTTTGTGGCCCAACTTGGTCCCGTTTCGGAAAAAAACGCAAAAAACTGATTATACTGCGCTTTTTGGTTTTAGGAGGTTACGTCGTACTAGCCAAGAACGCAGTATAATGCGAATTATACTACACTTCTCCATTGACACCGTGGTTTTGGTGTAGACAGTAATACCACAACAGAGCGCAGTATAATGATTTTTCAGCTAAAAAGTAATGAGAATGTTGGTTTTTTTGCTTTTTTCTTGTGTGCATAAATTTTCACCATAAAAAAGTATTATATGGAAGTGTCATCACCACTTTACCTCCAACACAGTCGCGTGGACAGAAAGGAAACTTTAAAGCCTTTTTTCTCAGTTTGCCATTTTGAATTATACTGCGTTCTGAAATTGTAGGGCAGTATAGGCCTAGTCACTCTAATAGGTATAGGCCTAGTCACTCTGCTGAGTATAGGCCTAGTCACTCTGATAAGTATAGGCCTAGTCACTCTGATAAGTATAGGCCTAGTCACTCTAATAGGTATAGGCCTAGTCACTCTGCTGAGTATAGGCCTAGTCACTCTGCTGAGTATAGGCCTAGTCACTCTGCTGAGTATAGGCCTAGTCACTCTGATAAGTATAGGCCTAGTCACTCTAATAGGTATAGGCCTTGTCACTCTGATAAGTATAGGCCTAGTCACTCTGATAAGTATAAGCCTAGTCACTCTGCTGAGTATAGGCCTAGTCACTCTGCTGAGTATAGGCCTAGTCACTCTGCTGAGTATAGGCCTTGTCACTCTGATAAGTATAAGCCTAGTCACTCTAATAGGTATAAGCCTAGTCACTCTGCTGAGTATAGGCCTTGTCTCTCTGATAAGTATAGGCCTAGTCACTCTAATAGGTATAGGCCTAGTCACTCTGCTGAGTATAGGCCTTGTCACTCTGATAAGTATAGGCCTAGTCACTCTGATAAGTATAAGCCTAGTCACTCTGATAAGTATAGGCCTAGTCACTCTGATAAGTATAAGCTTACATGTTAGAAAGAACACAATGCTAGTGTTGCCAGCTATACAGTCACAGTGATGGGTATAGCCTTACTAGAACAGATATACAGTCACAGTGATGGGTATAGCCTTAATAGAACAGATATCTTGCTGCTTGTGGTATCATCTATATGAAGTATCTCTATCTTACCGTTATGAAAGGGAAGTGTAAGTTACTATGCAATGAATTTCACTGCATTATAAGTTAATGTACTAGGGACACACATGAAATATAAAAAAAAACCCTCTTCATCTGGTATCCGCAGAAACAGTGAAAGGACTCAGTGATGGTTTTAAAGTTGCACAAAAATATATATTTAATAATGATTAGTTAATAATAATGTAATAAACATATGCAATAATACTAAAAAGTCATTTCACCAGAAGACACTCAGGGAAGCCCATCTCTCTGGCCAAGTCCATGATACCAGGAATGGCCTCAAGTTTCTCAACGGCGTCATCAGGAAGAACCAGCCCCCCAGTGAGATCATCCAGTGTCTTCATATCTTCTTCCCAGATCTTGTCTTGGATGTCTCGTTTCTTCTTCTGGATTTCTGCTGGGCCATTTGACTGCGACTGTGTCATGATCTTTTCGATGTTCTCAGCCTTACACTTCAGCTCTGTGTACTTGACAAGCATTTGGCCGTGGAGCTCGATCATCTTCAGAAGGTCCTCTTTGCTGTAATGACTGGCTGAGGCCTGAGGCTGAATTGGGGCTCTACTAAAGGTCATCTGGGCTGGCTTGATGGTCGTGATGCCAGGCAGCTCGGTCGGCTTGAGGGTCCTGATGCCAGGCAGCTCGGTCGACTTGAGTGTCAGGTTGTTCTGCTGACCACAAACTACCTCAGCAGGAAGATTGAGACTCCCCACAAACTTGAGGGGTCCAAGCTCCTTTAGCCAGGCAGCTGTGTGTGTTCCCACAAAGGACATCTCCTTCCTCACTGGAGTCACCACAGGTCTGGTGGAGGCCAGCTGGCTACCTCTGACACTGGTGGACTGAGGGTGGATCAAGTTGTCCACAAATCTCAGGGTCTGAGGTGCTGAGGTTGGCAGGTTGGTCCCATCATGGAGCTGCTGCTCCTGAGGCACAGCTTGACCCTTTTGGCACTCCATCCAATACCTGCCTACAAGTACAGATACAGTATAGTGCTTGTATTAATTGTTATGTAGCTTACAGTACAATTGTTGTTAACATTCAGAGTAGAAAAAGATTATGTTCTTACTGGAAGAAATCCGTGTTGACCGCACATATTTGTATGGATGCTCAGTCTGGAGCCTCCAGTGAGATGCCATATCCATTTCCTTTGCAGAGTTGGGCAGGACTCGCTCAGAATGAGTGTCATGTTCAGCACCAATCCATGGTCCACTCTGGTAGAAAGTTCTTGGGCAGGAATCCATAGAAAATGCTCAGAAATCGCTTTGAAATAGTAGAGGTTTATCACAAGTGACTTGCCTTCAGCTTGCTCATGTAAGAAGTGACTAGATTTTGCAAAGATTCTAGTTTGAACATTCTACTCTGGTAAAATTCTAAAGCCAGTATTCTAATAAAAACATTTAGGTTGCCTAGCAATTATGATGTCACCAAGAATGCTCATTGCAGGAATTGCAGCTTGCCACAGTTAACTACCTGGTGCTTTTACTCCCTCTTTAGAAATATAATGGATAACTAAATTGAACAAGTGAAGAAATTACCTCACATTTGAAATTAGCTGGCCATTAAATGATTCGGTTTATATTAGGAAAGCAAACAATATTCAGGGTTAAAATTATTTTTTCTTCTCTTACTTTGAATGAGATTAAACTTGAACTCTTGAGACAATACGCTTGATGGTCTTAGAGACAGTGATACAATTGCTTTCTTTTTTAAATCTTACTATTCTCCATCTACACGGTATTTCAGATTATTATGCAAATGACATTTGTCACTGATTTCTCTTAATAGTCAATATAAATTATAATAATATAATATAATCATATTTTAAAAATACTGTCATCATTTGAAAACTCATTCAAAAGCATTTCATTTCAACATTTAATGGCTGATGACTTGAAAATTATGGTAATTTAAATGGACTATTTGGGAAAATCAGTGAAAAATGTCATTTGCATATTAATTTAGGAATAATTTTGTAAAGTGTTCTAAGACCATGCTGTGGTGATACAACACTATAATAAATTGTAATTAAATTGAATGTAATTTGCATAATAATTTGGAATTTAGTGTAAGTCTTCTCCTTCCTTTCTTGACATAGAACCCAGATGAGGATTCATGTTAGAGTAAATGTATTGCTCTTGGTGCCACCTACACATGCTGTGGAATTGCACTCATCTATTTGCTCCGTTTATCTCTCCCCTCTACTGTTCCGTTCATTTGAGTTTTTTCCTCCCACTTCGTCTCCTCTTCATTCCTCTGATCTCTTCTAATTTTCTCCTTCTCATCTTGTCTCATCTCTCTCTTCCACCTATCATCTCTTCTCATGTACTTCCATCTCCTCCTCTCCTCTCCTCTCCTCTCCTCTCCTCTCCTCTCTTCTCTTCTCTTCTCTTCTCTTCTCTTCTCTTCTCTTCTCTTCTCTTCTCTTCTCTTCTCTTCTCTTCTCTTCTCTTCTCTTTTTCTGCTTATCTAATCCCCTCTGTTTTCCTCTCTTTATCACTCATCTCATCTCTTCTTATTTCTTCTAATCCCTCCTCCATGCCCTTTTCTCTGAGCTTTCCATTTATCTCCATCTCTGCCTTCTTCTCATCTCTGTGATATATAGTGCAGACAAGTAACTGGTGAAGAAAGATCTTCCTTTGATCTTCCTTTGTGACCCTTCTTCTGTCTTGTTTTGGCGTTTCATTGATTTGTGAAACACTAACAGTTTGCTGAGGAGACAAAACACTCAGTCACATACACACACGAGTGTTAGCAGCACCTGTACTTGACTTGGCATTGTTAGACACACACACACACACACACACACACACACACACACACACACACACACACACACACACACACAC
The DNA here is from genome assembly GCF_034702125.1 of Engraulis encrasicolus. Taxonomy (NCBI): domain Eukaryota; kingdom Metazoa; phylum Chordata; class Actinopteri; order Clupeiformes; family Engraulidae; genus Engraulis; species Engraulis encrasicolus. The sequence goes on from NC_085866.1 coordinate 6,457,198, forward strand.
ACACACACACACACACACACACACACACACACACATTTAGAGGGGCCCTTGTGGGCTATTTGTCATCTCACGTCAGCAAGCAGAGCAGCTCCACCCTCCAGGGAGCTGACACACACACACTCACTCTGACCTGGTGCGGCCACTGTGATGGACAAAGATCGCACCTACAGAGAGAGAGTACTGTACACTGGTGAACAAAGATTACAACCAGAGAGAGGGAGAGAGTACACTGGACAAAGATTACAACCAGAGCACCAGTGTGTACATAGTGTGTGGCCACTGATGGACAAAGATCACACCCAGAGAGAGAGAGAGAGTGTACATCAGAGTGTGTAGCCACTGATGGACAAAGATTACAACCAGAGGTGTCGTTCAGGGGGGTAGAGTGTGACTGAGTCTCCAGGGCCCCATGTACTGTAGCCTATATAGGGGGCCCGCACACAGTCCGATTTTTGAAGATATATGGCTGGGGGGGTCCATTGGAGCTGTTTGTACATAGGGCCCAAGATTTGCTGCTACGTCCCTGATCACGCCTACAGAGAGTGTGTACACCAGTGTGTGTGACTCTGCCATGTTGGACCAAGTCGTGTGTGGGTGTTAAACATGGCCACACAGTGTGATTCTCCCCCCTGTGGGTCTACCCCGGGGGACACAGTGTGAGTCACATCCATACAGAGTTCACAGCCATCACAGGAGCGAAGAACAGACTGATACAGAGAGGGAGACAAAGAGGAGAGAGTGATGAAGAGAGGGAGAGGGAGATTTGTACTAGGAATTGGGTGAGGAAAAGAATTTCACAGAGAGAAGAACAATGAAAGGGAAAGAGACAACAAATGAATAGACACAGAGAGTGCATGTAGGTTCATATATGTACTGTATGCACTGTGTGTGTGTGTGTGTGTGTGTGTGTGTGTGTGTGTGTGTGTGTGTGTGTGTGTGTGTGTGTGTGTGTGTGTGTGTGTGTGTGTGTGTGTGTGTGTGTGTGTGTGTGTGTGTGTGTGTGTGTGTGTGTGTGTGTGTTCACAGTCAGACGTGTGTATGCATGCATGTGTTCTTGTGTATGTGCGCATGTGTGTGTGTTGTCGAGATGAGTGTATCTAAGCAAATGGTGCGGTGGTGGAGTCCAAGCAAGTTGAGTGGAGCAGACAAGGTCCCCTGAAGGGCATGTTCCTCAGCACGAGACATGACATGACACACACACACACACACACACACACACACACACACACACACACACACACACACACACACACACACACACACACACACACACACACACACACACACACACACACACAGGCAGACACACACACACACATACACACACACACACAGGCAGACACACACACACACACACACACACACACACACACACACACACACACACACACACACACACACACACACACACACACACACACACACACACAGCTCCCTGGTGTGCCTGCTGCCTGGCTGCATTAGTCCAGTAATTGGTGGTGTGTTTACATACAGTACAGTACTCCTGTAGGAAACTCTAGGGACCATCCCACTCACCACACACACACACACACACACACACACACACACACACACACACACACACACACACACACACACGCACACACACGCACATGCGCACACACACAATCCCTGTAGGTACCTCTAGGGACCATCCAACCTCCCACTCGCCACACACGCACGCATGCACGCAGGCACGCACACAGACACACACACACACACACACACACACACACACACACACACACACACACACACACACACACACACACACACACACACACACACACACGCACACAGACACACACACACACACCACATTGATTCCCTTGTTATCCACCGTCTTTGCACTAAGCCGCTTGGAGAGTTGTGGCCACTAATGGCTTTACAGTAAATATAGATCGAAGGCACATTATAATGCATGACAGTGAACTACAGTCATGCACACACATGCACGCACGCATGCACGGACGCACGCATGCACGCACAGAGCGCACACACGCAGGCATGCAGGCACACACGCACACGCACACGCACACATACACACACACACACACACACACGCACGCACGCACACACCTCCAACTCCCCTGCTATCCAGCAGCCCACGTGATACTGTAGCATGTCATGATCTCAGGGTTTGGAGAGCCGGAGCTGCTGATGGCTTTAAATAAATATGGATGTTGAGACCTACATTGGAATGCATGGCACTGAACCCATACAGGCATGCATATATTATACACACACACACACACACACACACACACACACACCTCTCAGACACACACACACACACACACCTCTCAGACACACACACACACACACACACACACACACACACACACACACACACACACACACACACACACACACACACACAATGTTCTATATGCACAAGACGCCCACAGCTCTCTCTCTCGCTCTCTCTCTCTCTCTCTCTCTCTCTCTCTCTCTCTCTCTCTCTCTCTCTCTCTCTCTCTCTCTGATGCACACACTCTGGGGGTGGTAGTAATGTTGGGCGACTTGGCTGACCCGCTGCTCTCGTCTCCTACACACCTCCGGCTGATGAATACTAAGTGATGTTGGAGCAAACTATCTCCGGGGTCAGGTCACGCTTCAATTAACATGATGGCTCCTCCCACCACAGACACACACAGGCAGGCAGCCAGGCAGCTTGAGGAGGTGGGAGCAGGTTTGATGAGGTGGGAGCAGGTTTGAGGAGGTGGGAGCAGGTTTGAGGAGGTGGGAGCAGGTTTGAGGAGGTGGACGCAGGTTTGAGGAGGTGCAGCAGAAAGTTTACGTAAGGGTCCTTTTGAAGAACCTGCATTTAATAATGTCTTATTCAACAGGGTTTACAAAACACAGGACAAGTACCTTGGTCCTCTAGTTCAGTGGTTCTTAACCTGGGGTGCGGGCACCCCCTGGGGGTGCGCCAGAGATGTCAGGGGGTGCGCGGAATTTTGTTTGTGTTGAGGTTGTGACCAAAATTCTGCTTCCAAACATTATAAGTAGGCCAAATTTAAACATGTTTTCGTCCCCATGTATATTCATTAAAATATTGATTAATGTCTAAAGTAAGAATCATTGTAATTAATGACTTAAATCATTTTTTTGGTGCCTATACACGTGTAGACATTTGGGGTGGGGGTGCGCGGCTTGTCTTGGGAACAGCTAAGGGGGTGCGTTCAGAAAAAAAGGTTAAGAACCACTGCTCTAGTTCACTGAGTCCGTGATAGGAGACTACAAGACGATTCTTGCAAAGTCAAACATTGTAGTTTTAGGTGTAATGTGTGTATTTGCCATGCAATGTATTCACAACTAATAGCACTAAAGCAAGACAAAGTAACTTCAAATAATAAATAGAAACTGTGTGCTTATTAAATTGGCTCATTCATGAGGAAAGGAATATTCAAATATTCACAGGCTCCCATTAGAGCGACCTGCCCAGAGTTTAAATCCCCCTTAAATTGCCTCAAATGCAGCATATAAAGCCTACAGTGAGTTCAGCCAGTCCACCCCCTTCCTCCACCAGAGCTGCCCAGCTGTCTGTTAGGAGCCACTCAAGCAAGTAGCCACTTACTGACAGCACCGAAGCAGCAGTGTGGACAAATAGTGGCCTATCTGGGTCTCTCTCCATCACTATCTTGGGAAAAAAAACTTGCTACGGTTCAGTAGGAGTGAAGCAGGTGCAGTGGCAGCTTTTTAAGGTGTGGACCTGAGACACTGAGGGCACCAGGGACACTGCACTGCTGAACACCAGAAATGCACACAGCATGAGCAGGACACTGCACTGCTGAACACCAGTAGAAATGCACACAACATGAGCAGCATTTTAAAGGAGGAGCAGCAGAGATGGAATTTATTTTAGTTACACTCTGCATTAACCAATAAACATGAAAACTAATTAACCACCCCCAGACACCTGCAAAGACACATGCATTCACATAAATTGACTTGCTGAATAAGCTAAAAGTGGTTTGAAATACATTGGTATGGCAAGACAAGCACAAGTGAAAATAAATTAGTACAGCATCTAGCGTGAAATGACAGACAGTTTTTATAGTAAGGCATGACACACATGACTCTAACATCGTAAAGAAATCATACTTACTATAATTAAATCCATTACTGCGGAATTTTAGAGGATTTAACAAAGTACCGTACCAGCCCAAGTGCTTATTTATTGCATGTACAGTAAATTGAGTGTTTCACTTAAGTAGCCATACATAATTGATTCATTGTGCAGCAGTCCTTACCATGAGTACTTTGAGCAGAACACTCAACATGGTCAGAACTCAGCATTGCATTCTCAATTCCACAGGTTAATTGATATTTTGGCACTTCCCAGCGATGCAAATTTGACAGACTTCTCTTGTTGCTTGGACATCATAAATACGTTATTGACCCAGGCCGGTAGCCATTTAGCGTGTGACATATCATTTGTAAATAGGAATTTTAATTGATTTGATTGAATTAATTCCACCTCTTGGAGAATGGCCATTGATCATGTACTCACTCTGGAGTGAAGGTCAAGAGAGCAAGTGGAGCTGATGAAGCACAATAAATAATTCCCATGAGAATCAGTGTGTGTGTGTGTGTGTGTGTGTGTGTGTGTGTGTGTGTGTGTGTGTGTGTGTGTGTGTGTGTGTGTGTGTGCATGTTGCGTGTGTTTGTGTGTTTCTACTGTATTTTGTGCAGTGTTGCATACCCCATATTATTGCTGGTTTTCTCTCTATTGTCTGTGATGGACCAAACGACAAAGCATAGCCAGCTTAATTTATGGATAAATCCCTGCCAACGTGCTTGTCTGTCAGACTTAAATAAAAGTCTATTAACTGTGACAGTGGTTTATCCATCAAACAAGCATGGTTGCCCAATTTTCATTTGGTTCAATATGTCGGAATGCCGGAATACCGGCACATTTCCCACCGACTGCCGGTATACTGACATACCGCTATTCCGACATTGATGCAATATGCTTTTGTTGCATTGCCTTTTATTTTAAAATTTATATCAAACCGTTCTGAGAATGCTGCCACTCAAACTGTGAAGCCCTAACACTATCAGGACAGTAGACATGTCCCTTTGTATTCATATAAGGCTGTTAGATCTAAATAGGAGCTGTCCCTGCGCGTGGTGCTGAAATCAGCGACGTAAGACTGAGGTACTGCTTTGAAGGGAAAAACTTTGTAGCCTACATGCCAAGTTACCCAATCGAATGATCTCGCAACAATGGCCATGGACGTGTCATAGCTCTCCACCACATCAGCATACATGCAGGGATGATAGTATTAAGAGTTTGAAAAAATTAAGACATTGATAATAATTAGCCATTAGGTTATTTTTATCTCAGAAAGTGTTACAGCTTCAGGGTTTTTTTCTACTATCAGGCTTGAATAATGGTCATACACAGGCAATTAAATGTTTGAATAATGTGTCAAAATAGGCCTACGTTACGTCACTATGCAGTATCTTGTCGTCGTCGTTAGAGCAGGGGAAAAAGTTCAGGCTCAGGATTTTTTTTTCACTATCACCCCTGTACATGGCATATGACCATGGACCCGTTTGCAGGATATAAGGCCATAGCTCTCCACCACACCAGCATACCTGGCATACGACCATGGACCTGTCTGGACCTGTAGCTCTCCACCAGCATACCTGGCATATGGCCATTGACCTGTCCACAAAATTTACCATCTGCTCTGATGTTCCAGCCGTGTGACCATGTTGCCACATTTCACACTGACAGAGAGACTGCAACTGGCATGGCAGGAGTCATAAATTCAGTAGCCGCTGGTCTAAAGGGACCCTGGGCAGATATACAGTTCAGTGGCCGTCTAAAGAGACGCTGGGCAGATATGCAGTTCAGTGGCCGTCTAAAGAACCAAAGGGATCCTGGAGGGTTCAGGATGCTGCAAAGTGGCCAAAACGTCTTCCAGTTGCAGAATAAAAAGTAAAGAAGTAAAAAATAAATAGATGTTTGAAGAAAGGAGTACAGGTTTGTGTCTCTCAACTCACCTGTCGTATCGCTGGAATCCTCAACACTCACAATGTGCTTATATGTGTTAACGTCCCTCTGTGTTTCTCTCGTTCTCTCTGTCATTCCCTTTTGTTCTCTCTCTCTCTCTCTCTCTCTCTCTCTCGCTCTCGCTCTCGCTCTCTCTTTGTTTGAGTTTAATGCTGTGCTTCATGTTATGAAAATCTTCTGCCAATAATCATTGTGCTTGTGTGTGTCTGCATATCTGTGTGCTTATGCATTGCATCTACACGCTGAGTGTGAAAGTGGGCTGGGTGTAACACAGCATTTTAAACATTGTGTCCATAGTGTTCTTAGACCTTATTCCAGTGAGGTAGAGCACTTGCTCAGTTGTGCTTGTAGGAGTACTGTGACATTATACCACATATTTGTTTTCGCTATATGGAAACTCTCAGCCAATAAATGTGTGTGTTTGTGTTGTGCTGTAATGTATTCCTCTGTTTGAAAGGGGCGTGGGTGGCTTTTGAAACACAGCAAGTTTAAACATTCTGTCTATACTGTGTGTGTATACATTGTATGTTCCTAGACCTTATCCCATTGTGCTTTTAGAAAGGCTTTCTTTTCTGCACAGATAATGTTCTCCTCTCTTCCTCCTCTCCAGTCTCCTCTTGTACTGTGCCCTGTTCTCACGTGTCTCTGCAGTGTTATTGTGAGCGGGTCATTAGGTCGTAAAGTTGGTGGGGAGCGAATTTGTGCAGAATGAGAAGTGTGTTGAAGAAGTGCGTGCGTGTGTGGATGTGTGCATGTGTGGATGTGCTTGCGCGCACATGTTTGTGTGTGTGTGTGTGTGTGCGTGTGTGGATGTGTGCATGTGCATGTGCTTGCGTGTGTGTGTGTGTGTGTGCGTGGGTGCGTGTGTGTGAGTGTGTGCATGTCTGTTTGTCTGCGGCTATGGGGGGATATAGCATTAATGATTCAGCTAATGCGTCGGCTGGCTCAGAGCTCCCCTTTTAAATTGCTGCTAAGTAACGGACAGACAGAGCCTGATGTGGACCTACCTCCATTTTTGGACCTTCTTTAATCACTGCATCTCTTTTCTCTTTACTTCTCTCCATCCCTCTTTTTATCCTATCCACCATCCATTCATTTATTCTTTCAGCTGTTGTTCATTTGCTTCCCTTCATCATGTCGTTCCCCTGTTCTTTTCATCTCTCTTTCATCCGTCACTCTTTCATGCTGTTCCTCTCTCTGATCCCTCAACCTCAAACTGTTTTTCTGTCTCTCTCTCTCTCTCTCTCTCTCTCTCTCTCTCTCTCTCCCTCTCTCTCTCTCTCTCAGCCACTGAGGGCTGCCCCCTTGCACGGGTGAGGCATAAATGCAATTTTGTTGTGTGCAGTGTGCAGTGTTCACTTGTGTGCTGTGGAGTGCTGTGTCACAATGGCAATGGGAGTTGGAGTTTCCCAAGGGGCTTTCACTTTTCACTTTTCTCTCTCCCTCATCCACACAAGCTTAATTTACACTTTTTTTTCAACGCCTTCTCACGCTTGCCCTCAATCAAAGTGCAAACTCTTGTTATTTTCACTTTGTTACTATGGCGATGCCCGTTTCTATAGCAAATGGTGGGCTCTGGCAGGTAATTAACCCTTCGTAATAGCCTCCTCTGATGATGAAGGCTGCTTGTAACCTCTATTATTGGAGGATGTTTTTGAAGGCCGCGTGTGTGAAAAGCATTGACAAGAGCGCAGAGCTAGACTGGCCATAGAGCATGCAGGGCATTTGTCCGGTGGACTGCTGATGTTGTAACCTCTGACTTTGAAGGCCGCGTGTGGGGAAGAGAGGGCTTGAGTGAGGAGTGGGGGTTGGAGAGGTACAATGTCTACTGTGTTGAGTTCATTCAACACACCTTGATGAGTGTGAAATTCAGCTCTCATAGTGTTGAATTAACCCATTGATGCCTGATGTTGCGTTGTGCAACATTGGCCCTGGCGCCTGGAGCTGCATTACGCAACATTCAGGCTCATGAGATTTCAGACAACTTAATTAAAAATCTCTGTTTGTTTGAGATGAATGAACACATTCTAATGAAAGATGGGGATCATAGTGTTTAAATGCTACTTAGTGCATATTTTTATGTGCCTCAGAAGCTGAGATATTTAGGTTTTTATAGGCTGAGGGCAGCTTTTCTTATAAAGGGCTCAGGCATTCAGTAATCTTTTTATGCTGATGCCTTAGGCGTCAATGGGTTAACACTGCAAAAGTGTGTTTGGTGAGTTAATTTCAGACTTAGATAGTAATCAACTAGACAAGTGTTAAATTCATCTCTCAAAGTGTTGAATTCACAAAATATATAGGCCTATATAAAGGTGATTTAAAGAGAAAGTCAGCCAGTGACCAAGACGTGTACTCTAGCTTCAGGTCAGTGACTCCATATTTATGCAACACAACTCATACACATATTCAAAGACTCTCTCTCAAGGAGAGGCCGAGCTTCCTTTTTTGTAGTGAAGGTAGTGATGGAAACACAGTGTGCTGTACTATTCCCAATTCTGATCACATCTGTCATACTGAGCTGGAGGGAAAAAAAGTGTGTTTGTATTGTATTCTGTATAAGTGTGTTTATCTTGTGTATTTCTGGACTTTTTTGTGTGTGCGTCTCAGTCTGTGTGTCTGTATTTGTGTGTTTCTGAGTTTTGAAAAACAAATCAGTAAGTCCGTAAGGGAGAATATGTGTACCGGTATGTGTATTTTATGCAAACATGCAGCATTCCCATTGGCCCCTGAGATGAATAATGTGATATCAGGAGATCGTTGGAGAATATAAGGTAAATATAAATAGTATCTAGTGTACTGTATATACATATGTCTAGTATATAAGGGTGACTTGAGGAGAAAGGCAAAGTCAGCCAGTGAGCAAGAAATGTACTCCAGGGCTGTCAGTCATACACATACAAGACTCTTATTTCAAGGAGAGGGCTTCCTTTTTTGTAGTGAGGGTTGTGGTGGAACACAGTGTGCTGTACTATTCCCAGTTCTGATCACGTTTGTGGTACTGAGCTGTGTTTGTATTGTGTTTTATGGATTTTGTATTTGTTGTGTGTGTCGTCTGTATGTTTGTATTTGTGTGTTTCTGGATTTTGAAAAACAAATCACTATGTCCGTAAGGGAGAATATGTATTTTGTGCAAACATGCAGCATTCCCATTGCCCCCTGAGATGAATAATGTAATATCAGGAGATCGTTGGGGGATAGAAGAGCTGTGGCACTATGTCTCTATGGAGACGCCTTGCTGCTGACATGCCCTCTCTATGATACCATTACCCAGCATGCTTTGCTCCTAACGGGCACAAATCTGCATCTCACATCTCAGTTCCCCTCAAAGAGGGAATTGTGTGTGTGGGTGTGTGTGTGAGCGTGTGTGTGTGTGTGTGTGTGTGTGTGTGTGTGTGTGTGTGTGTGTGTGTGTGTGTGTGTGTGTGTGTTCGTGTTGTGTGTGTGTGTGTGTGTGTGTGTGTGTGTGTGTGTGTGTGTGTGTGTGTGTGTGTGTGTGTGTGTGTTCGCGTGCGTGCGTGCGTGCGTGCGTGCGTGCGTGCGTGCGTGCGTGTGTGTATGCCATTGTGAGTGTATGTTTGAGTTTACTGGGTGTGTTTGTTTCTTATCAGGATTCTGTTGAAGTCATGCTTTTTAATTCATTTGTGGCCTTTTTGAAGCAGTCGATTTCCAGCTAATTAAACAGTTCAATTAATGAATCTTATCTGCTGAACCTGAAAACAGCAGCCAGTGGTTTAACAGGCCTCAGAGACCCGTCCCAGACAGCAGCACAGCAGACACTAGCCCTGATCACACACAACATGCCTGGCTGGATGATCACACACAGCATGCCTGGCTGGATGCAGCTGCAGGATAGTCTGGCTCTTGCCTGGTTACCTAATCACAAGTGAGTGTCTTTCAAATCGTAACAATTCTGTAGAACTTAAGGCAGTATGGGAGTTCCCTGACTAGTCTGACTCAGGGATGTATAAAGTTCTAGACTGGAGGAGTGGAATAGAAGAACGAGTTCTATATTAAAAAACTGATTAGAAGTAGTGATTAGAAGTGCTCTTCTCATACCATATTGTGAAAAAAATACTTTTCATGTTCTGAAAGTAAAAATACAAGTACAAGTGAGCGATTAAGAACCAAAGTTCTTGTATCAGAGTTTGTATCGGTTTTCTGTTCAGGACAACACAGTGGACACTTTCGTACTTTGACAAAAGCCTGATGGGAGGGATGAGGTGTGGTCAGTTGAGGGCTGAAGGTCTTGTGTTTCCCTGAGCTCAGCTGGCTGGCAAAACAACACAGTCTCATCCAAACTCGTCAATTTCTGACTACTGTTGACCAGACTGCAATTTTTCATGTTGAGGGCATACCTGCCACATCGCATGTTGTGGTCTAAACCTATGTGGCCTAAACCTTTCCCTAACCCTAACCGTCAGTGAAGCTATGCTGCCACAAGGAGTGCCTTTGAGGTGCACGTCACATTTTGACTCCAAGGGCATACCTTAGACGCCACAAATTGCAGTCTGGCCAAAGTTAGTCAGAAATTGACGAGTTTGGATGATACACTGGTGGTTGTGGACAGGAAGGATGAGGGGAGAGCAGAGGGAGTGGAGAGTGTCTGAGCATTTCTCATGAGGGAGTGGTGAGTGTGTGAGCATCTGTCATGAGGGAGTGGTGAGGGTGTGAGCATCTCTCATGAGGGAGTGGTGAGTGTGTGAGTATCTGTCCTCTCATCGATATTCATGCTCTGCAGCACTGGCCCTCTGCTGCTGCTATGGCTGCTGATACTAGAGTGGCGCAGTGGAGGATGCTGGGAATGGAATAAGAGGAGGGGAGGAGGTGGTGGTGGAGGGAGAGGAGGAGGAGGGGGAAGTGGAGGTTGGGACGAGGAAGAGGAGGAGATGAGGAAGAGGAGGTGGGGACGAGGAAGAGAGGAGGAGGTGGAGGTTGGGACGAGGAAGAGGAGGAGATGAGGAGGTGGAGGAACAGAGGAGGTGATGTTGGTGGAGGAAGAGGAGAGGAGGATTTGTTGTTGGCGGAGAGGGCATGATGCCAGCATGCATGTTTGTGTGTGTGTGTGTGTGTGTGTGTGTGTGTGTGTGTGTGTGTGTGTGTGTGTGTGTGTGTGTGTGTGTGTGTGTGTGTGTGTGTGTGTGTGTGTGTGTGTGTGTGTGTGTGTGTGTGTGTGTGCAATTGTGCATGCGTGCGTTTAGGCACTGTCATCCTTGTCATCAGTTGAGTTTAATCCTGGTGAGCAGAGCGCCACGCTCTCACCTCCCAGAGCTGTCTAATAGTGGGATCGTAATAGGCTCAGTCATTTCAAATTGATGTTAAAGTTTGGTTTTCACTTCCAAGTTGAAGTTTAGGGTCTATAGAACAATTTGAGTTCGAGTGTCAAACACACAGATAACAAAATGGCCTGCGGGGGGCGCTCTAAAATATATAAACTGCTATAACTTTTGATTAGTTAAACCAAATTTAACATATGAGGTATGTATGGGTTCAGCATGAAGAGGAGAAACCGGTGGGCTAAATAGTTGGTTACCAGATTAAAGACACACTATGTAATAAACACACTTTTAGCCAATGGACAGCTAAATCCGGGCTTTTTTAAGATAAAGGGTGGAAATGCCCTCCAAGTTGCAATGAAACATATTTTATTGTTACAATTTATTGTAAATAAACCCTGGGTTATCACTTAACTTGATTTGTTCAGAATATCCCTGAAGCACACAGATACTTAGGATACATATACACAAATATAGCTTCATAAAGACTATGTGATATTTAGCACCCAACTTGCAACTTTGAAAAAAAGCTGGTACTCATGATCCTAAATTCATAAACTCAATCAAGCCATCATTTTATTCACAACTTAAACACTTTATATCTGGAAGAAAGTAAATCAACAACAACAATAATAATAATACTAATAATAGTAATGATGATGATGATGATGATGATGATAAATACTATGGGGAACATCATTTTTTCTTGCATTCAAAAAGTAAACAGAAGACCATAGGGCTAACATTTATTCCAATACTCCACTCTACAATAACTATGACAGAGAACAGATGCAAAAACAGTCAGTGGTCAGTCTTGGAAATTGTATGTGCACTTGCACAGACGTGTGCACTTTAACTCTGCCTTCATGCACTTGCACCGAGATCTGGCAGGTCTATTTGTACAAGTACTAGTACAGCTGCACTTCACCTCTAGTTGGAAAACATCTTTGGCAACTGCATTGCTTTGGTAGTGTAGTCCAAATCTGGGAACTGTTCATTTGTTACCAGATTGGCAGGCATTTCTGGCAAATGCAGATAATAAGAACAGTTTTCATTCCTGTCAACTACGCTGGTAACAAATGGACAGTTCCCAGAGCAGATGATTGTGTCTACCATGTATGAAATAGTCCTATAGTATTATTTAGTATGCTTGCCAAAGGCCTCTGCTTGCCCCCAGCAAGCATACTAATTGCTCTCCAACAGTTTTAGTATGCTTGCGGGACAGCATATTAATTGTTCATCAACAGTTTATTATTATTCTACATTTTTCCATTCACCTCGGCATATGGGAATCCCCATTCATTAGTACGGCGGCTTTGAATCGTTGCAGCGTTCGAGATAGAGACACGGTTCGAGTGCCAAAACGAACGGCTCGAAAAGGTCTCAGGGTGGAGTATTTTTCGCTGGCCTACCCCCTTTCATTCGTTCACCAGACTTGTTTTTCCTCAGTTTTCTCTCTGTTTTCCCCCTCATTGAAATGAATGGTAGAATGGTCAAGATGATAATGTCACAAACTGTGGCAGTTAGAGTGAGAGGGGACCTGTCCTGGGGTTTTTGTATCAACTAGGTAAAGGCATTGTCAGAGAGGTATTGGCTCTGAATACAAACTGTGTGAAGATCATAAGCCAACTCTTAAAAATGTTTCAAAGAGAGCAGTTTTAAAATTCCTATGATGTGACCCCATTCACAAAAATGTGTGAACAGCTCAGCGCATAGGCCTGAATATGTCAATTTTTTGACTGCACCATTTGGCCAAGAAAAGTGATCTCAGCTTTGACATGAAGAGCAGGTTTGTGCCATTTGTGTGTGTTTCGTCAACATCCAGAGCCTCACCATCAAAACATCCAACATTCAAAACATCACCTTCCAAAACATCATTCACATTCAAAACCATCCAAACAATAGTCTTCATCCAGCCCTGCAGGTGGCAGACAACCAATGCAACTACCACACCACAGAACTGCAACTTGACTTCCTGTCTGGCAAGGAACTTCCTGTCAGACAGCCATCTTTAAATCAGTTCAACACATGCTGCAGGGGAAAAGACAAAGAAAAGTTTGTTTGAGCAAAAGCTTGAAGAAATACAAACTAAACCAACTAAAGAAGAACTAAGAACAATCCCTCAGTTAACCGGTCAGACGCAACTGGTAGGAGATTTGACTCTTATACTTACCTTTTGTTTGAAAGTTGAAAAAGGAGGAACTTTGATCCTTCAAGTGTGCACCTGTGAAATGTTTGCTCTTAGTCGGTGATTAAGTTTAAGTTAAATGTTACACTTGTGTTTGCTTAGTTTGTAGAATGAAATTGTTTAAATGTAGATTGAAATTGTTTAAATGTGAAGTTTGAAAAGAAAACCTCCTTTGATTAATGATTTGATTAGTTGCTCAATCGGCTGTAATTGTTTGGAGTGACAAACCTGATGCTTTATTTGACTTATGCTTTTGTTTGTCAAACTCCTGTTCAAGTTAATTATTTGCCCGTCTACATATCTACTGTTTTCTAGATTATGCAAGTAGCATATATGGATTTAATGCTAAAATGGAAAGCTTAAACTTAAAGGTTTGTGTGACAAGTAAATTGAGCACAAGGATATTACTGATTTGATTTGTATTGCAAGTTCATGTTGTGATAACTTAGTAATTAATCCTGAATTACTTGTTTTTGTATTTTTACATGTTCATTTATTTGTCTCTTGAAATAACACCATGTCTTTTCTGTTATATTGTTCAAGGTTTTCAACCTGACTGCCCGATAGAACCCCTTCAACAACAAAAGAAACTTAATAAAAGACAAAAAGGGGAACCATCGTGTCCGAGTTGTTCCTTGCACGACTGGGCTCTTTTCAAGTTCGAGCAAAACTGAGGGACATCAAACCAAAAACCCACCAGAACTTGACAGTTGAAAACCAGCGAGACGAGGAAAAAAAGACGAAGGATCAACGGCCTCCAGTCGACCTTGTCTACGCGAGGAAAACTGAAAGATGGCGGAAGAAGCCACTGGAAAATCTATCAAGCAGCTGAAGCAGGAGAAGACTTCAGCCAAGACGGCCTTCACGAAGAAGGCAAATTACCTCTCCAGGGAAATTGGACACCTGACAAAGTCAGACATTCAAACTGAATACAAGAAACTCTGCTCACACTGCAGGGAAGTCAGTGACGCTAACTACGAGTACAAGCTTGGTCTGCTAGCGGAGGCTGACGGAGAGGAAGATGAGGAGAAGGAGCTGAACCCCAAGGATGAAGCAGACCTTTTAAAGACCATGGAGGACTGCATGAACAGACTGGAAGAAGCCAGGCACCATGTGCAGTCCAGTATCTGGTCAAGGTACGCAGAGGGGGAGCTGACCTTCGCCGTTGAAAAAGCAGAATCGACATGTGAACAAGCTCATGGAATCCATGTGTCCCTCGTCAACAAAGACGGATATGAGCACCAGGTGGAAAGAGCGAAGCAACTTGTCGCAGACGTTGTGGCTGCATTCAAGGAATGGGAGGAATGGATTCCTAAAGCGGAGAAGGCTGACTTGGACAGCAGGATAAAAGGCTTAAGAAGGCTGAAAAACAATCTTGTGGCAAAAAAGGGCGAGTTCCTGACCGTGCAGAGAACTGCAGAGGAGGAGAGGTGGGAAACGGCTCTTCAGACCCAGTCAGAAACACAGCCAGCCCAGCAGTCGATCGTCAAAATGAATCCCACCAGCCTTCCCAGTGTCCATGGCTCAAGAAGAGAACAGAAGGAAGACTCTTGCGTTGATGCTGTACTTACCTCACACAAGGACCTGGAAAAACTGGACAAGAATACCAGTGGAGGAGAAGAAATCCTGAAGCCCTGGATCCAGTCAGGCCAAAGTGGGAGGGACGGGCAGGTGCCAGCAGCGTCAAACAAGGTGCTTCTTCTCTCAAGTCGAAGGAGAAAAAATGGCAGAGCCCACGGAGTCAGCTACTTGGTCAAAAGTGACAAACCAAACCCGATGACCTCAGACAACTTCTCCAAGAAGAAGAAGAAAAAGAGAGCATGTCAAAATCTTCTGAAAGAACAGGTGAGAGAGAAGACTCCCAAACCACTGACTAGAAGACAGCCACTGAGCCAAGTAGCTACCCTGCCTGACACAAGAGGTCTTGGCACTCCTCTCGAACAGAAAGGTGCCATTCTAGCCAGGACGGAACTCTCCTCACCAGCACTGACCAGACCACAGGTCAAGAAAATCAGACCCGTTGCGCCATCTAGTGGTGCAAGCGGCCCAGTGATGTTGAAAGGTAAAAGAAACCATGATGTTCTGCAAAACACTGTGGATGGAAAGGAGCTAAAGACTCAATTCCGAAGATCACCAACTGGTCCCACAGTGAAAAAACTGTATAATAACAGAAAGTTCAGCAGCCTCACAAAGGTGACAAAAGTCATTGCTTGGGCGTGGAGAGCTGCAAAGATATGGAAAGGATTACTGGCAAAAACCCCAGCCAGAAGTGGGCCAAAGTGGGAGGGGCTTATCAGTCCAACACACCACTGCCCACAGTCTGGATGTGGACAAAGATGCAGAAACTGACATCAGACCAGTCCATCCTGAAATCTGACCAAAAACAAAACAAAAACACAAACGATGA
The DNA here is from genome assembly GCF_034702125.1 of Engraulis encrasicolus. Lineage (NCBI taxonomy): Eukaryota > Metazoa > Chordata > Actinopteri > Clupeiformes > Engraulidae > Engraulis > Engraulis encrasicolus. The sequence goes on from NC_085866.1 coordinate 6,473,094, forward strand.
CCATCACCAAATCTTGTGACCTCTCTGGGTTCCAGAACCGAGAGGTCAAGTGGGAGGTGTTTCGTCAACATCCAGAACCTCACCATCAAAGCATCCAACATTCAAAACATCACCTTCCAAAACATCATTCACATTCAAAACCATCCAAACAATAGTCTTCATCCAGCCCTGCAGGTGGCAGACAACCAATGCAACTACCACACCACAGAACTGCAACTTGACTTCCTGTCTGGCAAGGAACTTCCTGTCAGACAGCCATCTTTAAATCAGTTCAACACATGCTGCAGGGGAAAAGACAAAGAAAAGTTTGTTTGAGCAAAAGCTTGAAGAAATACAAACTAAACCAACTAAAGAAGAACTAAGAACAATCCCTCAGTTAACCGGTCAGACGCAACTGGTAGGAGATTTGACTCTTATACTTACCTTTTGTTTGAAAGTTGAAAAAGGAGGAACTTTGATCCTTCAAGTGTGCACCTGTGAAATGTTTGCTCTTAGTCGGTGATTAAGTTTAAGTTAAATGTTACACTTGTGTTTGCTTAGTTTGTAGAATGAAATTGTTTAAATGTAGATTGAAATTGTTTAAATGTGAAGTTTGAAAAGAAAACCTCCTTTGATTAATGATTTGATTAGTTGCTCAATCGGCTGTAATTGTTTGGAGTGACAAACCTGATGCTTTATTTGACTTATGCTTTTGTTTGTCAAACTCCTGTTCAAGTTAATTATTTGCCCGTCTACATATCTACTGTTTTCTAGATTATGCAAGTAGCATATATGGATTTAATGCTAAAATGGAAAGCTTAAACTTAAAGGTTTGTGTGACAAGTAAATTGAGCACAAGGATATTACTGATTTGATTTGTATTGCAAGTTCATGTTGTGATAACTTAGTAATTAATCCTGAATTACTTGTTTTTGTATTTTTACATGTTCATTTATTTGTCTCTTGAAATAACACCATGTCTTTTCTGTTATATTGTTCAAGGTTTTCAACCTGACTGCCCGATAGAACCCCTTCAACAACAAAAGAAACTTAATAAAAGACAAAAAGGGGAACCATCGTGTCCGAGTTGTTCCTTGCACGACTGGGCTCTTTTCAAGTTCGAGCAAAACTGAGGGATATCAAACCAAAAACCCACCAGAACTTGACAGTGTGTCAATATCATCTGACAACTTGCAAAACTTTTGGAGATATGACAGCGTAAAAATAAGGCTGCACATATTACTCAGCTATTGACTGCCAAACTGTGACCTTTAGAATCTTCAGTCATACACACACACACACACACATGCAGCCTTGTAGAACTTTAGACCTCTGCTGTCAGTAAGTGGCAGTGGCCTACTGGGTAGGGTGTCGGTCTGTCAGAGGGGTGCAGGTTCGAATCCCCCCCCTTACCTCTCCCTACCCACCCATTGCTGAAAGGCACCTGAAGCATCTCCATACATGCACGCACACGCACGCACACACGCACGCACACACCCACACACGCACACACACACACACCTCTCTCTCTCTCTCTCTCTCGCACAGAGACACACACACACACACACACACACACACACACACACACACACACACACACACACACACACACCTCTATCTCTTTCCCTCGTGTTTCTGTGTGTGTGTGCATAATCCGCAAGCATACCAATAGCATTGTCTCTCCGGAAATGCAGTCTTATTATTATTATTATTATTATTATTGTTGTTATTTATTTATTTTCTTCCAAATATAACGTTTTTTTTGTGATTTTGTGTGTGAATAGAATATGGCTTCATCGAAAAAAGTTGATACTCGTGATCCTAAATTCATAAACTCAAAGTTGCAAGTTGGGTCCTAAATATCACATAGGCTTTATGCAGCCATATTTGCGTATAGGTATCCTAGGTATCTTTGTGCTTCAGGGATATCCTGAACAAATCAAGTTGAATGATATACCAGGCTTAATTTACAATAACTTGTAACAATAAATGATGTTTCATTGCAACTTGAAGGGCATTTCCACCCTTTATCTAAAAAGAACCCCTGAATTTTGCTGTCCATGGGCTAAAAGTGTGTTTATGACATAGTGTGTCTTTAATCTGGTAACCACATACTTAGCTCACCAGCTCCTCCTCTTAATGCCGAGTCCATGCATACCTCATATGTTAAATTTGGTTAAACTAATAAAAAGTTATAGCAGTTTATATATTTTAGAGCGCCCCCCGCAGGCCATTTTGTTATCTGTGTGTTTGACACTCGAACCCAAATTGTTCTATAGACCCTAAACTTCAACTTGGGAGTGAAAACCAAACTTTAACACAAATTTGAAATGACTGAGAAAAAATGCACATGCCTACGACCCCACTATTTGGGAAACGTCTCCTCTCAGTGTGACAAGAGAGGAAGGGCTAGGAAGGTAAAAAGAGAGGGAGAGAAGAGGATGGGACAGGAGGACTGGAGAAAGTTGAGAAAGTGGGGCTTGGAGAGTAGATGAAAAGAGGTTTAAAAGAATCCCTTCTTTGAAACCTCTTTTCATCCTCTCTCCAAACCTCAGAAAAGAGGTTTAGAAGTGAGGAAAGGCTGTGGGACAGGGGAAGGCAGTGTGGGTAGAGGTAAAGACAGAAAAGGTTGCAGAGAGAGAAGATGAGGAGGGGGATAGAGGAAGTAAAGGCAGTCAAGGGGACAGGGGAGAAAGAGGGAAGAAAGAAGAAGAGAGCAGAGCGGTGGAGAGAGAAGAGGAGGTATACAGGAGGAGGAGGTGATGGGGGTAGAGATAGAGGAGAGAGGCAGGAAGATTAGAGGAGAGGAGGGTGGAGGAGGGAGAGCAGGAGAGAGGGAGGGCGAGGAGATGAGAGCAGAGAGGAGAGGAGAGGAGAGGAAGGGATTGAGAGGAGAGGAGAGCAGGGTGGAGAGAGAGGAGAGGAGAGGAGAGCAGGGTGGTGGAGATAGAGGAGAGAAGGAGGAAGAGGAGAGGAGAGCAGGGTGGTGTAGAGAGAGTAGGAGAGAGAGGGAGTGAGTGGAGGGGGGGCATGAGTGGTGAAAAAGGAAGACAGTGAAGGAGAGGTGGAGTTGGAGAGACAGAGGAGGGAGGAGAGGAGATAGAGGAGGGAGGAGAGTAAACAAACCAGGTGATGAGAGACTACGCATGAGAGGATTCTGAGGGGAACTCTGACTGCCACTGCCCAGAGCTGACAGGGGGAAGAGAAGGAGAAGATGAGGTGTATGGAGCTGGAGAGGGGTAGGAGGCAGAGGAGATGTATAGAAGAGAGGAGGTGTATGGGAGAGACAGAAGAGAGCAGGAGAGGGGGAAGAGATGGAGAGCAGGAGAGTAAACAAAGCAGTGCAGGAGATTAGACTACAGCATGAGAGGGTTCTGGCTGGGTACCTCTGGCAGCCACTGCCCAGGGGTGACAGGGGGGTGACAGGGAGGAGAGGAGGATGTGAATGGAGGATGAAGAGAGGTAGGATGCAGAAGAGATGGAAAGAGGAGAGTAAACAGAGCAGTGCAGGTGATGAGAGACGGTTCTGAGGGGAACTCTGACTGCCACCCCCAGAGAAGAGATGAGAGGCATTCTCTTCATTCAGACATACACAAATAGAAAATCCACACACACACATGCACTCACAAATACCGTATAGTACAGCATACACATACACTAACTGACATTACCACACATGCACTTATACATACAGACATAAACACAAACATACTATACACACTCACACATACACACATACACATACAGATGATGACACACAGATATACAATAACACACTCTTGTGTGAGTGTGTGATTCAGGCAGGCCTTGTGTGTGTAAGTGTGTGAATGTGTGTGAGTGTATGATTCAGACAGGCCTTGTGTGTGTATGTGGGTGCCACTGATCCCTCTCATCTCTTTTCTCTGAGCCGTACCCCAGACTGGCTGTAGAGAGAAGAGAGCAGCAGTTGGATTGTTCCCGGCCCTCGTGTCGTGTGGAGATTAGTCTCATTGCCATCCCACCACTCATTTAGTCCTCTCTAAGACATCTGGCTTAAGACCACTCATATTCTCTCTGATAATTCATATAAAAAACACCCAGATAATGGAGCCAAAGATTTTAAATATTCTTTTAAGTTTTAAATATTTGCACTTTATCCTGATAGACACCAAGACACACAAAAATGTGAACACGCATCCATGCCACCACACACACACACACACACACATCTTCCTCTTTCTCTTTTCTATGGTGCCATCCATCTCTGTCGCGCATGCTATACGTCTTAACCCCCCCCCCATCTTCCTTCCCTCCTCTCTACTTTCCCCTTTACCTTTTTATTTGCACCCATGCTCTCTCTATCTCCCTCTCTATTTCACTCTCGCTCCGCCATCACCCTTCCTCCCTCTCTATCTTTCTCTTACTTCCTATTTGTCATTGTTGTTTACTACTACTCCCCTCTCTCTCTCTCTCTCTCTCTCTCTCTCTCTCTCTCTCTCTCTCTCTCTCTCTCTCTCTCTCTCTCTCTCTCTCTCTCTCTCTCTCTCTCTCTCTCTCTCTCACACACACACACACACACACACACACACACACACACACACACTCTCTCTCATTCTATCTCTCGGTGGGGTGTGTGTGTTCTCATGGTGAATTGTATGTGTGTATCCCTACACGCTACCCGTCAAAATGCATGTTAAGTACTGTGGAGTACCTGGCTATGAAACCTGGTGGGTTGACTTGTCCCCTTCTATGCAGCCTCCAGTTTGGTAGACAAATACTCTACCAAATGTGCTAAAAGTGAATTGTGTATCCTTTTTGAGATGTCAAGTGGGATGTTTATTAGTATTCTGATGCTGAACTGGCTTGCTGACATCTATTACTTTTGATTCAACTGCTGTCTAAGCCTGGCTGGGTGTGAGTAAAGGATTATTTCAGTGTGTGTTTGGTGTAATAATATTAAATTCCTGTGTGATCATGATGCTCATCTGCCGAGGAGCATAATAAACAAGGCAAGGCCACGCAAGAAACGATCGGTGGCATAAACCACATACTGAGATGCAACTAACATACTGTTCATACACACACACACACACACACACACACACACACACACACACACACACACACACACACACACACACACACACACACACACACACACACACACACACACACACACACACATAAATCTGTATTCACGTACACATATACTGTACGTGCATACACTTTCATCTCTTTCTCTCTCTTCACTCACTTCTTCACATGTTCCGCCAGACCCCCTGCTGATGCTCCTTGATGGCTAATTCATATTGAAGTAGACGTCAGATAGATGGGGGGGCACAAGTGAGGTAGACGTCAGATAGATGGGGGGGCACAAGTGAGGTAGACGTCAGATAGATGGGGGGGCACAAGTGAGGTAGACGTCAGATAGATGGGGGGCGCTGGTGGCTTTTCTTATTCCACTGTGAACCTCAGTTAGGCACAGATAGGAACAAGGTGGTGTGGAAGGGCAGGCTGTGGATGTGGTGGATTCCTATAAGTACCTGGGTAGTTGGATTGATAATAAATTAAATTTTAACATCAACACTGAAAATATTTGCAAAAAGAGCCAACAACGTCTGTTTTGTTTACGTAAGCTGGCCAAATTTAATGTTGACAAGACCATGATGACACTCTTTTATAGGTCCTACATTCAGTCAATTTTATATTTTTCTATTTGCTGTTGGTTTAATAACCTCAGTGTGAAAGCGAAAAACACCCTAGCCAAAATCGTGAAGGTCAGTGGCAAAATTATAGGTGCCCAGCAAAGCAGCCTCACTGACCTGTATGAAAAAAGCCACTTTGAGGAAGGCTGAGTCCATTTTATCTGTTACTGTCCTTTTTTGCCTTTTTTGAAAGTTCTTTTATATTTGGTCTTTACACCTTTGCACGATTACAGTAGTGTGGTAGCCAGGCTGCGCCCTCCTAGTGACGCAACACCTTCTAGCAAATGGAGGGAGGCGGGACAACCATGCTGCTTGGAAACGTTTATTGTTATGCTCGGGGTCAGCCTCAGATCGAATCGCGATTGCAAGTCTATGATAATCAGGCAAGTAGTGTGGTAGAGTAGAGTAGAGTAGAGTAGAGTAGAGTAGAGTAGAGTAGAGTAGAGTAGAGTAGAGTAGAGTAGAGTAGAGTAGAGTAGAGTAGAGTAACTTTATTGATCCCCAGGGGGAAATTCAGGAAGA
>NC_085866.1:6484278-6499278 GCF_034702125.1 Engraulis encrasicolus
TCTCTTTTCCCTCAGTTTTGCACTCTCTTTAATGCTCTCTCTCCCTTCGCGTTGTTCTCTCTCATGTGTTCTATTCTCGGTTCTCCCAATTTAACTTTTCTCCAACTCTCTCAACTGTCTCTCTCATCTCTTTTTCTTCAGCCCATTTTCATGAGGGTCTCAGAGGCTCTCAGGTTGTACAATAGAGCTCCAATTGGGTCCATTCAGAGAACTCGGTGTCCAGTAGCACCCCCCCCCCCCTCTCTCTCTCTCTCTCTCTCTCTCTCTCTCTCTCTCTCATCTCTCTCGCTCTCATCTCTTGTTCCTCAGCCCTTTTTCTTCAGGGTCTGCTCTCAGATTGTACAATAGAGCTCCAATTGGGTCCATTCAGAGAGCTGGGTGTCCAGTAGCCTCTCTCTCTCTCTCTCTCTCTCTCTCTCTCTCTCTGGGTATCCAGTAGCCTCTCTCTCTCTCTCTCTCTCTCTCTCTCTCTCTCTCTCTCTCTCTCTCTCTCTCTCTCTGTCTCTCTCTCTCCTCTTCTCTTCTCTTGTTCCTCAGCCCTTTTTTCTTCAGGGTCTGCTCTCAAATCTTACAATAAAGCCCCAATTGGGTCCATTCAGAGAGCTGGGTGTCCAGTGCAATTCAACCCTTTTCTTCTCTGCTCCACGGTGCCTGTAGACACAAGGGGTGGATGCTGCCTGGTGTTCAAACTCTGCTGCTGCACTATTGTGAATCAGACTCTGTACTGTGCTGGAGCTTTGTAGATAGTGGACGCTGGTTAAGTTTGCTTTGGGGTGTTTGAATACTGAAGTTTGAAAAAAAGTTTGAGAATGCATGAAGGCAAACCCAAAGACAAAAAAAGATAAAGGCAACTTGCAGCAAAAACTGCATCAAAGCTACAGTTTAGAAAGTGGGAGACAGAGGGTGTTTTTATATGGTGTAGTAGGTGTATTGTTCATGGCACAGATGTGCTATGTACCTGTAGGTATATTGTTCATGGCACAGGGCTGTAGGTGTGTTGTTTATAGAACAGGTGTGCTGGGGGTGTATTGTTTATGGAGAATGATACAGTAGTGATAGAGCAGGAGCAGGGAGACAAAGAAAAACAGACTGGAGGGGAAAAGAAATCTCCGCTCCGCTGCTCTAGGAACCATCTGTCTTGTTCCACTCCATTGAAGATGTTTTCCCTCTTGGTCGGCAGGGTAAAATACCGCTTAACGATTTCATCAGACATCCGATTAGCAAGACTCCTCAAAGCACACACACACACACACACACACACACACCCACACACACACACACCACAGGACAGAGAACTGCCATTCAAGATAGATAGAATCACTTTGCTGGGGTGTGTGCGTGCGTGTGTGCGTGCGTGCGTGTGTGTGTGTGTGTGTGTGTGTGTGTGTGTGCGTGTGTGTGTGTGTGTGTGTGTGTGAGAGAGAGAGAGAGTACAGAACATCAATCAATGCCAAAACAAAATCAAGCTACCTCACACCCTCCAGCTCCCATGGCAACAAGAAGGAAAAACAACCCCAAAGCCCAAACTCTCAACCCCTTTCCCACCTGGAAACCAACATCAAATTATCCCCAACATTGCACAGCAATCCCCTCCCTGCCTGAGACACTTAGCAAAACCAATTGCATGGTTGACTTAGCCTATAATACTGACCAAGGGCTGGCCAGCTTATAACATTTAATTTGGGGCTGTCATGGGCTAGCGGTTAAGAAGTTGGACCTGCAACCTTTAAGTAGAATTCCTGGCACAGTACTCTATATCCATCCTCTGTCCCTGTGACTGTGGAGACCTGAGCCTTGTCCGGTTCTCACACACATGCTCCCCATCAGGTACCATTGGTCATGATTGCCCCCTGGTCATTGGTCACGACTGCTCCCTAGACCCCAGGTACCATTGGTCATGACTGCCCCCTGATCCCTGCTCCCTAGACCCCAGGTACCATTGGTCATGACTGCCCCCTGATCCCTGCTCCCTAGACCCCAGGTACCATTGGTCATGACTGCCCGGGTCAGGATTTGGCTGATTAGCTTTGCCGATTAGCAAGGCACTTCCTCATCGCAATTCCACCACCACTTCGCTCAAAGAGGGTGGACGCGATTGGTGGGTGCGCGAGTTCAGTGTTGGGCACACATACCTATACAGGTGTGTGGTTGGGCACCTCCATGCATCCAATGCCCGTCTTCCATATATCTTTCTGGTCAATCGTAAGTCAGTCATTAACGTGGCACGTAATTGGCTGAGTAAACTGGTGGTGGAAACGACTCCATCTTTGAAGCTGACAAATTCGTTCAATTTTGGCTGAATTCCTTATTGAAATGACTGGAGGTGGGACTTATTCACTCTCTCCAGTTCTTATACTACCTCCATGCCCCCAGGTACCATGGTCACCACTGGCCCCTCCTCCCCAGGTACCATGGTCACCACTGGCCCCTCCTCCCCAGGTACCATTGGTCACCACTGGCCCCTCCTCCCCAGGTACCATGGTCACCACTGGCCCCTCCTCCCCAGGTACCATGGTCACCATTGGCCCCTCCTCCCCCCAGGTACCATGGTCACCACTGGCCCCTCCTCCCCAGGTACCATGGTCACCATTGGCCCCTCCTCCCCAGGTACCATGGTCACCACAGGCCCCTCCTCTCCAGGTACCATGGTCACCACTGGCCCCTCCTCTCCAGGTACCATGGTCTTACATGACTATAGCATGCCGGAATTTTGGCAAAAGCCATGAAACTGGTAGACACGAGATTTCGTGTCCCAAAGATTCGTGTCCATTCCAATTCTAAGAGATCATGTTGCACAATATTAAGTCTTTTTTCCCTGAACACACTAAAAACAAATCTGCGTCTGATTGGGCAGTATGAACCTCCCCCCTCTCTCTGGAAACGATTATGTCATGGTTGTTCTATCATGGATGCTTAGGTCATGGTCCATTGAATACAGCATTTTACATGACCGAATGTCATAATGTTTCTCAAGACAAAGATGTGTGTATACATTTGATTGTGTGTGTGTGTGTGTGTGTACGTGTGCATGTGCGTATGTGTGTGTGCGTGCGTGCGTGCGTGCGTGCGTGCATGCATACGTGTGGTATTTTTCCACCTGATGATTCCCTGTGTGAATGAGGGCATTGCCTGTTGAGTGTGCGTCTCTGTCATCATGTGTGGAGCATGAGGCTGTTGCTGCCTTCTGCTGCCGCTGTGTCTTTGATTACCGCACCTTGACATTGACATATGACTGTCGTAGCAGTGACACCACACACCCCCACAGCCCCAGCAGCCACACACTACACCCCCCCACCCCCCCAGGCAGCCATGCTCCCAGGGGATATAATGACAACGTTGAAGTACTAACATTTTTATTTTAGAAAATGCCACCCCCCTCCTCTTTCGCTCATGTCACTCTGCATGTCATTCTGTCTCTCTGTGCGTGTGCGTGCGTGCATGCATGCGTGTGTGTGTATGTGTGCGCCTGTGTGTTCGTGCCTATGCATGCATAACTTAAACTCAAGCTATGCGTGTATGTCCATGTTGGTGATACAAAGGCATGTGTGACTAATAATGTGTATCTAGATAAACTGTGGAGATTGACACCAGATCGTCATGATGCTCATTGTGACCATTACTTGCTTGTTAACTGATCTAAAATCACAATAAACCCTTCATTTAGGTCCACAGTTCATGGTTTTAGTTTTGAGTGAAAGGCTTGATGCATGCGTTTATTCAGTAGGCTATGTGCTATTTGCCTCTTAAGTCTCTGTCTTGAGGATGCTTCTCTCCTCTCAATATTCATCAAGCAGGCCCATATCTCCACATTGAGGATGCTTAAACTAGCAGTTTGTCTGTTAAATTCACTCAGAGTGTAAGCAAGTCTCGTGCGTGCGTGCGTACATGCGTGCGTGCGTGTCTGTTCATCTGTCCGTGTGATCCATCATCATCAGTTACTCTAACACTCTCCTGAAACGTGTGTGTGTGTGTGTGTTTGTGTGTGTGTGTGTGTGTGTGTGTGTGTGTGTGTGTCCGCGCTTGATGTGTCCGTGTGTGTTTCAGTATGTGGGATTTGTCTCTTGAGTGTCTATTGTAGTGGATGCTTCGTTCTCTCCTGTTTCGAAATTGTGGTTGCTTAAGCCGTCCATCCATCTGTCACCTGATCCATGTAGTATAGTATGTTCTCCTCACACCTCAGTTGCTCAAACTGTTGGAGTTCAGACTCCAATGATGACAAACACTCCACACTCCACAGACTGCTGTTGCTATGACTAAGCAGCAGTCTAATTAAAGTGCACTTGTACGTGTGCAACACAAAACAAGGCAACGCTAATGACAAACAAATTAGCAGAGCTGCAGATTGTGGTTGGAGCATTGTACGACTGCACAGAATAGAGAAAGAATTCTCTGGCCTACTCGAAGCAAATTGCTAAATGAATTTCAAGGCTATGCTCTTCATTCGATTTCATTCCAGACCTTCTTTGCAGTTTAATATCAACAGAAAGATTGAATTTGCTTATTATTACGTTTAATGCAAACACTTCAGCTTGTGTAAACATTGGGAGGCGGTGGGGCTGTAGTGGGTATAGCAATCTCTGGCTCCTGATAGAAAAATGGAGTGCTTTATGTTTGTTCTCTGGGGCCTTAGGAGCTTGCAAACAACGCTGTACTCACTGCAATGTCTTTCCCCGACACACAGGGTCGGGACGTCCGCCTACCATCACAATGCGGGGGGCACAAAATCAGAAATTGAACCGAAGTGCAAAGAGCTGCCACTAACTCAAATTAAGCACTGGATGAAAGAACATCTGCACAGTCATTTCCAATAATAAAATGCAGACAAAAGGCAAAGAGGATGTCACACCAGTAGCTCCAGTCCTTATGGGTGCGTTAGTTCCAAAGGGATAAGAAGCCACAGAAGCCAGAAGTGGATCTTGGGGGAATGGAGAATGGTGATCTGCTCGACCATCAGCATTGCACCGTAGAGCTGTGTTACTCGTCAGTCTCTGGAAAGGAGCCGGTGGTTTCTATCCATTAGCTTCATGCCCACCATTTCCCTGTCTGTGTGGAGTTGACCTGGTGACACACTGCTTCAGATAGCTGATGATCATATACGGCCCTATACGGTTTCTATTTATGTGAGCTCCATGCACTCCATTTCCCTGTCTGTGTGGAGGTCCCCCAGTGGCTCTGCTTCTCTCAGTTCAGTTGACCTGGTGACCCACTGCTTCAGATAGCTGATGATCAGATACAGCACGACAGAGACAAAAGCCACACAGTGTCTGCTGAGCCGAGAGAGCAGACGGGTCATGCGGAGCCTTGAGGATCAGCGAGATGCTCATTGTCAGCTGGCCTTTCCCATATGAATACCATCATCATCATCTCAGGGCACTGTCTGTCTGGCTGGTTCCCAAGGACAGTAAGGAACAGAGAGAGAGAGCGAGAGAGAGAGAGAGAGAGAGAGAGAGGGGCAGGTGCCCTTTCAGTGGTTACAGGGCTAGCTATTTATAGCGCTGTCTTCTTCTGTAAGATGGAACCTCCCGCTCCCTTGTACTCTCCCTCCTTTATTCATCATCCTGTCTTTCACATATCACTGTCTTTTCCCCCTGTGACGAGACGAAAGATGAAGCGAAGGGGAGAGCAGGGGGGCTTTGTTCAAACCAAAGTCACCATCGATTCCTACGCTTTTAAAATCGACCAACCAGCCCCCGCAAAAAAACCCACCCACCCTTATCTCGTCATCCACCCCCTCCTTTCGGGCCGACCCGTCAGCTAAAGATGAAAGAAGGCCCATGAGAAGAAAGAGGCCAAAGGAGGTGCAGCATAAGACTGGATAATGAAGACGATAAGATAAGGAGGTGCAGCAGGAGACTGGATAATGAAGACGATAAGATGAGGAGGTGCAGCAGGAGACTGGATAATGAAGACGATAAGGAGGAGGTGCAGCAGAAGACTGGATAATGAAGACGATAAGATAAAGGGTACGAGCGAAGTAACAGATCTGGTGGATGTAGTGGGAGTTCGATGAGATAAGAAGATGGGATATAAACATGAAAACGAACGGGGGAGAAAATACAGGATCTAAGGATTGTAATGATAAGATAAGGGGGATGAGGGAAAGTATTGTAACAGATCTGGTGGATGCACTGGGAGATAAACGTGAGAAAAAACAAGAAAGAAAGAAATATCGGATTGGATGATTATTTAGAATACGAGTATAATGAGTTGGGGCTAGCGAGATTATAATTGGAGTCAGTGACCGAGGAGCCCAGATGGGTTTCGATTGAAGAGGGAAGAAAGAGATTTGGATGTAACAGGTGGCTTCCTGGGAGAGAGGATGTGGGATGATGAACATCTGTCAGCACCCACGAGAAAAAGTTAAAAGTTTGGATGTTAATTAAGAAACGCATGAGCATCTGTGAACACCCATGAGAGATGGTGTGGACATCAATTGAGGACTTTTGATAAAGACGTATGGAGACTGGGAGGAAAAAAGAAAACATTTAAAAGATTGTAAAAATTGCTATAATGTGGGTAAATTTCTCACATCTCGGACCCTCATTCCCACGGGGGGCTCAGGGTGGAGATCAGAGGTCCAGCTCTATAGGCACCACGCTTTACCCCACTAGCCAGAGGCAGAGATGGCCATCTTTACTATGAGAGGAAGCGCTAGGCTGGCTTTAATGTCAACACCAGAGAAAGGAGGAAGAAAACTGTCACATTTACAGTAATAGCGGTGAAGGGATGAATGGACAGAAAGGCAGAAAGAGGTCACAGAAAGAAATGAATAGAGATAAAGCGCATATATATACAGTACATATAGAAGGTGGTGATGTTTCTGAGATGAAAGTCAAATGCACACACACCCTATGCCTACGATATACATACTGACTGTAGACACCGCATATAGACGATGTGTGGTGGTGGTGTCGGGTAGGGTCGGCTTATTTTGAGCTGGTCTCTAGCTGATTGAATATGGATGAAGGGGGATGAAGGGAGATGGGATTGAGCCGAGATCTCCAGCAGGCTTCACATATGATGTTTACGTCGTAGCAGCGTCCTCTGAGGAGTGTCCTTTTAATTCAATTCCTTCGTGTCTATTGTTGTGAGTATTGTAGTTGTTGCTGTGGTCACTATTCCATCAGTGTTATCTTTCACATTTATAGTGTTCTTTTATACTTTATAATATCTAAAATTAAATGTTTTAATGTTTTTGGGGGTTATTGTTATTATGTTACTGTGTCTAGGTCCTTTCTAGTTTACTATGCTACTGAGTCCAAGTCAAGTTTTCTTTAATTCACTTTTGATAAATGCATTCTCAACATTCCAGAAGCATAGTCATGCTTCAGTCCATGTCTTCCTTCTGTGGTGTCATTGTTAGCGTTACCTAATTTGACATCTTGTCAAAGCATTTTGAAGTATGTCCCATCAGGGTCAGATGAGTGCAAAGGTGAACTGTTGCTTTTTGATCCTTATTGTGTGAAATGGGAAATCTATTGGCTTGCTCCACTGCTGCTGTTCACATATGACCCATGTTGGTGATTGATTCTCAGCTCCAGTTATTGTCTGCGGCTGGATAAGTGGCCTTGACTGTAGTGGACACAGTGCCTGAGGGGAGAATTGCCCTTGGAGTGCCCTCCTCCCTCTCAGTCTCCTGACTCTTTGATCCATATTTACTTTCTGGGTCAAGTAAGTGACACAACGTGAGTCTAACCTTCGCTTAAGTGCCTATTGACTTTGTTGGCACTAAACACAGGGCTGGACTAAGACCACAAACCGGCCTGGGCATTTGTGGCATAAACCAGCCCCTCACCCCCACCCCCCATACCACAATTATGATGGGCTCAGTCCACTGTATATTAAGGATGCACCAGTGCACTGTCCCATCTAAATTGTGGGGTTGTATCCATGGGAAGATTCGCAAACAAAAAAATAAAATAAAAGCATCTTCCCCTGAAGGCATTTGGTCCACCATGAAAATGCCCCGTACGCCAGATGACCAGTCCAGCCCTGGCTAAACAGAAGCAGTAAGATATTGCTGTTCCTGTCTCCTCTTGTACCTGATTGAGTCCACCAGCCATTGCAGCCCGTCCTTGAGCAAAGTGGCGCCATATTTTCTGAGCTAATTATGATATAGCCGCTATTGATCAGTCTGCCAGCAGGGCTGAACAAAGTGCCCTTTTCAGTAAATGTCAGTGTGGCCGTCACCACCACTTTATCTCTCCCTTCCTGCCACAGACACACAAGCCGTGTGGTCCATAGACTATAGTCACTGTATTACTTTGACATTAAAATCGAAGGCAGAAATCAACATTGAAGTATCCAAATGATGTTACTAAAATATTAATAGCCTACTTCGATAGAAGAGATATCTGTCGTCCTTACATTAAAGGACCACTTCAGTCAATTTCATTATGCTATTGTATTACTCACGCTTCCCTTGACTTGTCAGTACCTGGGGATGCCACATTTTTCTGCTCAGCCCTTTCCGAAATATGAGCTATTCTAATGGGGGCAGCGTTTGTTTACATTGGCCTACTCCAAATATTTTCCCAAAAGGTACCGCTGTTTGCTAGTTGTCTGCTGATGTTGCATAACCTTTTGGATGTTTTTTGCGAATAAATAAAATGTTTTTTTGAAATGTAAACAAACCGCTGCCCCCATTACAATGACCAGGAAAGGAGATCTCGGAAAAGGCTGAAGAAGAAAAACAAAAACCCTCAGGAACTGACAAGTCCAGGGTAGTGTGAACATTACAACTGCATGTTGAAATTGACTGAAGTTATCCTTTAAGACAACTGCGTAAAGTAATGCTACGTGGCACAACACCAAAAACGTAACTCCAACCATAGTCCTGGTAACACGGTGTTTAATGGAAACACAAACCGGGCTGGTTTAACAGCACAACTCAGCTCGGCTCGACACGGCACGGCACAGTCGGGTTGTATATGGGAAAAAGCCCATAGAGCGTCCTTTCCTAATTGTGGCTGGGTGCACTTGCTTGCAGTTGCTATGGCGTCTCCAAGGGAGATGGGCAGAGATCAGAGTGGAGGTGCCCTAATTAGATGTGACTGTGACTGGGGCTGTGAAACCGTGTGTGTGTGTGTGTGTGTGTGTGTGTGTGTGTGTGTGTGTGTGTGTGTGTGTGTGTGTGTGTGTGTGTGTGTGTGTGTGTGTGTGTGTGTGTGTGTGTGTGTGTGTGTGTGTGTGTGTGTGTGTGTGTGTGTGTGTTTGTGCGCTTGCATCATGTTTATTATTCTCATGTGTACTGTGTGTCTGCATGTGTTCATGTCTATGTATGAAGCTGCATGCATGTGTGTTCGAGGTGAATTAACCACTACCGATCAGATGAGCATGGTACCATCCCGCCACACTGCTTCCTTGCGGCATCATTGGGGGAATGCCCCCTTGCACGGTTGAGGCATGAATGCCATTTCATTGTGTGCAATGTGCACTTGTGTGGTGTAGAGTGCTGTGTCACAGTGCCAATGGGAGTTCGAGTTTCCCAGGTGGGTTTTCACTTCCCTCATGCTGCTCCTACTGTGCTGTTTGCATTGTTGGCTCCCTCTTCATATTGTTGTCCTCACTGTGTGCTGTTCAGCGTTGTGCACACACAATATCAAATATGAACCATGTACTGTAGTCACTATCTTCCACAAGCTTCCCTTCTCACTTGGCTCCCTCTGTTTCAGGGTGGCTTATCAAACTGGATATGGAGAGAATATACAGTACTGTCAGCCTTGTTGTCATAGTGGCATGAGTACACATACAGTAGCGTGACTGTGGAGATGCCATTTTGGCTCTTGGTTGTGTGCACAGCTTCTTGGCAGGCTACTGTAGAGCATGCCATTTGTTGAGGTGCAGTGTTCCTATTTTTATTTGCTATACCATTCACACAGTGTTGTCATAAACCAACAGTCTATTCATAGTTGTTGAGTTCTTGGGCAGTACAGTAGGCTACATTGTACTGTACAATACAAACCTCTCCACTCCAGCTGCCAGTTTCTTGGTGACTGGAAGCCACTATATTTGCTCTACACAGATTTAGGCTTAGTTTCCTTTTAAATGTTGTGCTGCGTTGTGTTTGCTGTCTTTGTCTGAGCGTGTCTGTAGTGTATTAGTGGTTGTATTGGGTTAATGGCTTTAAAACTTTAAGGGTGTTAATAAGGCTATTGTACTGCACTCAGCCCAGCAGACTGGGGCTCCATGACGGCCTATTAGCAGACTGGGGCCCCATGACGGCCTGTTAGCCTACAACACTTAAGCCTGATACATAGTCATGCTGTGCTGACTTGGGGTACAGCATGGACGTACTGTCAGCGGGATGTGTATTCCTCATAGTCGCCCTGCGTGCGCATGCAGGAAAGGGCGTGGTGTTTTTTTCCCGCTGAGAATTTAATGACGTCAATTCACCTCCGTGACAACAGGGGGCGAACTAACTCATTCAGTTGAGCCCAGTCCCTAGAATGAATCACAAAGCTAACCAGCTGGCTATGTAAAACGTAATATTCCACTAGTAGCCTACTTCTAAAAGTTGGGACATAATTAGATGGTACGACATCAGTTTCTTTTTGGTCAAGTATTACATGAGATTAAATGAAAGACAAACGCCATTTTAAAAGACAATAGACAGCATGAATGGCCATTCACACCTGGGGCCTAGTAGTAGCTAGCCAGCTAAATCAGTCATTACAAACTCAAAGCTAGTTGACTAGCCACCTGAAACGTAATTCTACCACTAACAAAGAGGCTTCTTGCTATTAATTTAAAAAGTTGTGGCGTAATTAGACATGAATGATAGCATACAAGATTCTTTCTTTATTCGTGTTTTACAGTTCAGGTGGTTCAAATGCCAAACAAAAGCCGTTTTTAAATACAATAGATACATCTAATGGCCATATTAACAGCTAGCTTAGCAACTGTCAGCCAAACCCATTCAAACTCTACAGGACATTAGCGAACCCGGTTTTAGAAGCTAGCTAGCCACACTACAAATCAACAAAGAGGCTTCTTGCTATTAATTTAAAAAGTTGTGGCGTAATTAGACATGAATGATAGCATACAAGATTCTCTCTTTATTCATGTTTTACAGTTGAGGTGGTTAAATGAAACAAAAGCCATTTTTAAATACAATAGATAGCCTATCTAATTAACAGCTAGCTTAGCAACTGTCAGCCAAACCCATTCAAACTCTACAGGACATTAGCGAACCCTGTTTTAATGAGCTAGCTGCCACACTACAAAAGAACAAAGAGGCTTCTTTGCTACTACCACACTACAAACATATCATTTTCATGATGGCCTTTTATGGATATTTCTAATTGATTTTTTGGAAGTAGTACTACTGAAATAAAAAACAGTTTCTCTTCTCCCTGTCAAGTAAACTCCAGTGATTTCCTGCCAAGTCAACTGCATCGTGTTTTTCGTTTTCCTTCAAACCTCCGCGGTAGGGTAGAAGAATAGAACACAACTGACCTATCAGGGCTAAGTTCCCCCCGGACTGCCGTAAGCGCATTGACCAATCACCGTCTTCAAGCATAGCTCAGCTCACGGACATTTCAGCCTGGGAGAAACATGCGTGTACTGCAGCCAGGGGTCGTTTTGTCGCTGCACAGGGGGGCGCGGTGGCTGCTTCTCTGTGCAGAACCTCCGTGAACGCGCGACTCTGAATCCCCCTTTAGAAGAGAAACCAGCTGCACAGTACAGTGGAGCAACCCGTTTCTATACAGAGAAAGCCGGTGTACAGGGGAATAGAATCCCATGGGGATGTCAGCCAGTTTCTCTTGTTTGTTATTGGTGTTATTCTGATCTCTGTCTTCACTGGCGTGCACAGACATTTTGGGGGGCAGGTCCTGGGGTGCTGGTGGGGGGCATGTTGAACTGGCGGCTGCAATAACGGTTCGGTGATTTTTAAAAAAAAATTACATTTTAATGAACATTCCACAGTACGCTAGACAAAACATTTCCATTTTTAAAAATGAGGAATACTATGTTGGAAAGTTAAAATAATTAGATTACCATGCCTAGGGCATCATTTACCGCATGGACTAAAAAGTGTACTGTCGCTTTAAATGCGTGTCTCCAGCGCAGTTATCAGGAAGCGATTCATTCTAACAGATTCCTTACTTGGAAAACTCTGCATCTCTGGTCATTTTTCCTCCATTAGTACCGATTTTAATTAGTCCATGTGTGTTTCCAAACTGTTAAAACGAATATTAAAGCATAACTCTCATTTCAAGACGCTGTCAAAAGGATTTAGTCTATTACACGGGTATTGTGATTGAAAACTGCTTCTTTGGGTCGGAGGTTTTATCCGTGTAGGGTAGGCTACACTTTTCTGGAGGTGTCAAGCACAATCCTCTATAGCCTACCTGTTTCCCCCCACATAAGACATTGCTGTGTGCACCCTGCTTTGATTGCTGTGCTGTGCAGAAGGCTATAAGTGGCAGATTTGCTGGAATTTACGCACAACTTTTTTTTCTCCCTGGCCGTGACCGCTGTTCTGTTCCATGCCGTCTGTCACAAATGTGATTTGGTGCGTTGCATAGTTCATCAGGAGGTCAACGTTTCCCAAACATACATGAATCCTCTTGCTGTTTCCCAGACATTCTGTTAATATTTAGACCTGAAACTGTTTGAGCAACTTCTGGATTCATTAAGCTAATATAATGTTTTTTGCAATCATGTTACACGTGTTAATTGTTGACATTGGCTACCTCTTCTGCGGTAGATTTGATAGGGCCTAAATGCACAATTTGCGAAGTCTCATTATGAAAGCCAGGGCTCTCTTTAGATCACTTCCAAAGTCACACGCAACTTTCAACATCATAGGCTATTGACTGTTACCTGGCTGAAGGGGAGAACGGCATGTGGGGCTGCCCGCCACACTGCTGCATGTGCAACGCGCTTCCAAATCTGTCAGTTCAAGCGCGCTCACGTTGACAAAGGGAGAGATGTGTGCCGTTGGAGGGGGCATGAGGCATTTGGGGGCATTATTATCACGCGATTTTAATTGACAATTATGTCTAAATGATGATGGGAACATCGAATACAGCGTTAACCCTACATTTAAGGAATAAAATAATTAAAAATAAAAATAAAAACCGAACTTTCAAAAGGGCACTTTTGTCTGTGAAAGGCAACTTGGTGTTGCCCAAGCAACACCACGTGTCTATCTGTGCACGCCTATGGCTGTCTTGTTCTTTGACTCTTTGAGGCTGGCAGCCTATATGTGCTATGGCAGGCTGGTCACGCCATGTTGCCTCTCGTCTTCACTTTGGTCCCATGTGTGCTCCCTCTCTTTCTCTCTCTTTTTACTCAGATTCTTTCTTTCTTTCTTTCTTTCTTTGTTTCTTTCTTTGTTTCTTTCTTTGTTTCTTTCTTTGCAGCTCAAACTGCATCTGCTGTATCTGGAGCTGGTACTATCACACGCACACACACATGCACGCACGCACACACGCACGCACACACACACACACACACACACACACACACACACACACACACACACACACACACACACACACACACACACACACACACACACACACACACACACACACACACACACACACACACACACTCTGTTACTCACTCAGGTTGCACTCACTCACCATTAGTCTGCTGCCACTCTGAGTCAGCAAGTCACACACACACACACACACACACACACACACACACACACACACACACACACACACACACACACACACACACACACACACACACACACACACACACACACACACACACACACACACACACACACACACAGACACACACACTTATCGTAAGCCCATTTCCATCCTGGCGTCACTTGTGTGCGTACAATACCAGTGACGTCAGTCCCCTGTCTCTTATGTTCTGCTCAGCTCTGCTCTGTTCTGTTGTGTTCTGTTGTGTCATAGACTCTTCTCTTTCTCTCTCTTTCTTTCTCTCTCCCTCCCTCTCTTCCCCTCCACTCATCCCCCTATTCTTTTCTTCTTGGCAGCCACTGGCAACAAAGATCCTGCTGAGCTGGTTGGATCTCATGTCTTTTCAACATTATAATGACACTGCGGCAGGCAGGCTGTTTAGAGTTGTCCTCAGGGCCGCTGACAGCTTTGGCCGGGCGCGGCACAAAGTCATCTGAAGAGCCCCCTAATTCAATGCATTCAGTGTATTTAGAACCCAAATATGCCCCCCCCCTTTCCCTGCGCCTGGGACAACTGACCCCTTTGTCCCGCCTTGTCGGCTTCCCTGGTTGTCCTCTGCAACTTGGCTCTGAAGGTCACCTCAGGGTTCATCCTGTGTGCTGGGGTGTCATGGGGTGGCGCTTTGTGAAGTGTGAAAGCCCTTGCACAGATGCATAAAGGCTCATAATTCTCAAAAGAGAATTTTCAAAAGAGTCACTTATGTGTGCTTGTGTGTGTGTGTGTGTGTGCGTGTGTGTGTGTGTGTGTGTGTGTGTGTGTGTGTGTGTGTGTGTGTGTGTGTGTGTGTGTGTGTGTGTGTGTGTGTGTGTGTGTGTGCGTGTGTGTGCGTGTGTGCGTGCGTGCGTGCGTGTAATTACATGAATGTGTTTGAGTGCCTCTTCTACAGTATTTCAGTAAGTAGAGAGTAAGAGTTGTCCTGCCTTGACCCTGTAAACCATCCTCTCATCAATATGCTGTTTACAGCCTGGAGAGGATGATGCCAGTGTAGACGTTCAAAATACATGAGTCACCGACGCCAGTGGAAACTTTTTACCATCGTAGTCTAGAGTATACACAATCAGTTTAAGGGGGTCAAGTTCTCAGTACAGACCAGCAGACAAAAATAGATGGAAATCTTCAGAAGGGATCGTCAGACAGCGCCGTTTGAAACATTTCTAAGGCTTGCATGCCGTGCAGCTCTGAGTTGGAGAAGAGTTGTACTATTGAATGACTCAGTGACCTTAAAAAATGTGAAATTCACTTTGAGGAATCGAAGCACAATGAGAGGGAGAGAGAGAGACTTTATTCATCTCCAAGGGGGAGATTGAATGCCACCTGGCCATAC
>NC_085866.1:6504278-6511778 GCF_034702125.1 Engraulis encrasicolus
ACTGAGCGACCCACAACCCATATGGTTGGAATCGCAATGAAAAGCAAATGGCTATCTAGGATTGTCCATATATATGAAGGCAACCCTGCAAATCACAATTTTCCTACTGCTATGTTGAACTGTCCGTGCACAGAATTTCACAATACGTTCTGCTTCGTGGTCTGTGGGATCAAGTGGGCGCGGACTCTGTAGCAAGCCCATGCAAGTAGCTACCCAATGTGAGTCGCATGTCATCTGCCACCGAACGGCGGAAGCAGATATTCCAAAGACATAACGATTGGGTTTGAGCAGTCGTGAAAAAAGGTGGGATATGTTAGCCTGGCCGTGCCCTCCTAGTGGCACAACAGCTTCAGTGTTGCTAACAGTCAGGTCAAGAATCAGTGCAAGTACTTTCTGAGTTCCCGCAAATACGGGAACTCCTCCCACTTTGTTGGGAAGCAAACAATCATTAGCAAACCAAGGGATGCCATTTGGAAAATGCTGTTTGGGAAATGTTAATTGTTATGCTCTTGGTCAGACCAAGTCTCGAAGAGATTTAAAAGGGATATGTGCAAGCACGTGCCATATTGGCGTAACGAATTGCCCCTGTTCATTCTTATGGACACTTTCTGAAGTTTTCCGTCTCCTCCTAGAGGGGGAGAGAGAGAGAGAGAGAGAGAGAGAGAGAGAGAGAGAGAGAGAGAGAGAGAGAGAGAGAGAGAGAGAGAGAGAGAGAGAGAGAGATACGGGCCAGAGGAGAGAGCCAGATGTAGTGTGAATAAGTGATGAGGAGAGAAGTAAAGAGTGAAGAAGAGTGAAGAGAGATGAGAGCTGAATTTATTGAGCAGCATGTCCTCCTCTCTCTCAGCAGTTTGTGTTACACCAACCTCGAGTGTGATCACACAGAATTATTCATCATGAATTGAGTGTGGAGTGAGAAAGAGAGAGAGAAAGATCATGAGAGAGAGAGAGAGAGAGAGAGAGAGAGAGAGAGAGAGAGAGAGAGAGAGAGAGAGAGTTTGCAGAAGTAGTGTGTGTTCATGTATGCAGATGTGTTCTGTTGTGAATCTGATATTGTTCCATTGCTATATGTGTGTATCCTTGCCTGTGTGCGTGTGTGTGCATGCGTATGCGGCAGCCGTGTATGTCTATGTTTGTGTGTGACAGTGAGTGTGCTGGTGGTTTAGTGATGTCTCCAGGCCTCCCAGTTCCCCACTGCAGACTAGTTCAGTACAGATGAAGAGGAAGAGCAGCTTATTACACACCAAGATAGAAGCAGAAAGACACAGAGAGGGATAAAAGGAGCAAGACAATCAGGCATATGTCTCTCTCTCTCTCTCTCTCTCTCTCTCTCTCTCTCTCTCTCTCTCTCTCTCTCTCTCTCTCTCTCTCTCTCTCTCTCTCTCTCTCTCTCTCTCTCTCTCTCTCTCTCATCACATCTCTCTCACTGCATCTTACAGAATGTCTCTTTCTTCTTTCTACCTTCCAATATCCACGTTTTAAGATTGTGGTTTTCTGGCAGTCTCACTCCGTGACTCAGCTAATGTGCCTGGTGTGTGTAATTACGTCTTCACCCTTCTGCACTCAGTGTGTCTGCCTGTGTGTGTGTGTGTGTGTGTGTGTGTGTGTGTGTGTGTGTGTGTGTGTGTGTGTGTGTGTGTGTGTGTGTGTGTGTGTGTCTGTCTGTCTGTCTGTCTGTCTGTCTGTCTGTCTGTCTGTCTGTCTGTCTGTCTGTCTGTCTGTCTGTCTGTCTGTCTGTCTGTCTGTCGGTCTGTGTGTGTGCGTGTATTATGTGTGTGTGTGTGTGTGTGTATTATGGGTGTGTGTGTGTGTGTGTGTGTGTGGTGCATGCTTGTGTGTGTGTTTGTGTGTGTGTGTGGGATGCTCGTATCTGTGTGTCTGCCTGTATATGTGTGTGTGTGTGTGTGTGTGTGTGTGTGTGTGTGTGTGTGTGTGTGTGTGTGTGTGTGTGTGTGTGTGTGTGTGTGTGTGTGTGTGTGTGTGTGTGTGTGTGTGTGTGTGTGCATGGGACGCTGTGTACCTCTGAACCTCATAACTTGCTACAGCCAAGTATGTGGGCCAGACAGCTAGAGGAGCGTAACCCAATTGAGCTTCATGATCGGGGGCTCTGGCTGAAGACCAATCACATTAGGGGCCCCAATGACGGATGAGGAGGCCGTAATGAGCCCATTTATGAAGATTGGGGTTTTTGGAGTGTGGCGAGGGCAAACTTGGACACACACACACAGACACACAGTACATAGACAACACACAACACAGAACACAGAAAACAGTCATGTACTCATGCACCCCACCACAGCAAGAGCACTTACAACCAGGAGTGCAGTAGCCTTACTTCACCTCCATCAGTATCAGCCATCTTCCTCCCACACCTGTCCTCCACACCTGCCCTGTTCTCTCTCTCTCCTCCCACACCTGTCCTGTCCTCTCTCTCTCTCTCCCACACCTGTCCTGTCCTCTCTCTCCTCCATCTCCTGTCCTTTCACTCTCCTCCCTGTCCTCTTCTCTCTCTCTCTCTCCCTGTCCTCTCTCTCTCCCACACCTGTCCTGTCCTCTCTCTCTCCCTGTCCCCTCTCTCTCTCTCTCCCTGTCTCTCTCCTCATTTTCCTGTCCTCTCTCTCCTCCCTGTCTTGTCCTCTCTCTCCTCCCTATCCTGTCGTGTCCTCTTTCTCCTCCCTGTCCTTTTCTCTCTCTCCTCCCTTTTCCATCATCCATCACAGCCCTGCCTCTTCTGGGTGGACTCTTACTTACAGGCTCCCATCAGATCCCCACTGACTGCCTGATATTGTCTCTCTGTAGGAGGCAGACAGACTTAGGCCCTCCGCACACCGGTTCCAACAGCACTGCGGAGCACTATCAGTTCTGATCATTTCGGTTAACCCTGCACACTGGCGCAGACGTGTTATAAATAAGTTATGGTCAATTTCATCACAGCAGAGCATGGATTAAGAAGGGGTGGTGGAGGGGCTCTGATAAAATAGAGCTCTGCCGTAATCGGCAGCCGACATCCACGGACATGCAGGGACATCAGTACCGGTGTGCGGGGCTGTGTTGAAAACAGAAGAATCGAACGGTGACAGAGCAGTGCTCCGTTTTTTTTTTTTTTTTAAACTTGTGCGGAGGTGGATGAGAGATCGACCAACATCCAACATCTCAAACTCCCTACATTTACTTTCATTTTCACATATTTGCACACCTGCAGGGTGGGTGACAACCAAGCCAGACAAAACCCCTACACAAATGAAACCGATTAGTTAGGTAGTTAGCTGTCATTGTACAGACAATTGAAACTTAAAGGATAACTTCAGCCAATTTCAACATGCACTTGTAATACTCACACTACCCTGGACTATCCTCAGCCTTTTCCAAGATCCTGGTCATTGTAATGGGGGTAGCGGTTTGTTTACGTTTCAAAAAAACATTTTTATTTATACCCAAAATCATCCTAAAGGTTATGCAGCATCAGCAGACAACTAGCAAACATCGATACCTTTTGGGAAAATATTTGGAGTAGGCCTATGTCAATTTAAAAAAAAAATGTAAACAATCGCTGCCCCCATTAGAATAGCTAAGATCTCGGAAAGGGCTGAGCCAAAAAAAATGCAGCATCACCGGGTACTGACAAGTCAAGAGTAGCATGAGCAATACAATAGCATATTGAAATTGGCAGAAGTGGTCCTTTAAAACAACGACAACAGGTCTGGGTTGGTGCATAACTGCAATGGGCACATTACAATGCAGTCCTCTACACACTATAAACTCCAATATTCTGATTGGTTGTGGTTCTAATACATGCAGATGACATTTCAAAGAAAACCGTTCACTTGAAAGAAAAATGTCTGCACACTTAAATCCCCTTTGTGTTCTTTTTAATAATAGTTCGGAACTGAGCCCTGAGGAAGATCAGTAGACCGAAAGCTGGGCCTATTATTGAGCCCTGAGGAAGATCAGTAGACCGAAAGCTGGGCCTATCATTAAAAAGAACACAAAGGGGATTTAAGTGTGCAGACATATTTCTTTCAATTTTACACCGTTTTTTTAATGTTTGGCACCTTTTAATCAGGAGTGCGGCGTGATCCGGTTAAACAAAGAAAACCGTTCATGCCACCCTGTGGTGTATACTATGGCTGGGTGACTGAGCCACCCACTCTTTTCCACTGTTGCCCAAATGGATACATGGCTTCCTTTGATAATACAGGCATTTGAAGAAGAGTTGTTGAAAAATATACCATATCTTACATACTATACCCACAGGAACATCCATGAAGTGAAAGCACAAGTTTCTTTCTCACAGATTGTTGATCATCATCAGCACTGAGGTTTTATCGTAGCTACCTCAAGAGATATGATAACCATATTATGCCATATAATGCCTGCCAGGCTTAAGTCGAAAAATAGGATTGAATAAAATAATATTAAATCCTATTTTCCCACTCAAGCACGGCAGCCATTCCCCTGTCGTTTCAAAGGTCCCCATTATCCAAAAGCTATTTCCTGCGATAACGTGTGATTCATGTGTGATTCATAGAGAAGCAGCACGTTTTATCTGTCTGTGGCTGGCGCTGCCTGATCTATAGTGGGTTTTACCTCTGAGGGAGGAAGCCACTGGCACAGCAAGTGTCTGTGCAATTATACACCAAGGAGCCCCTGAAGCCATTACAATCATCTAATTTATACACCAAGGAGCCCCTGAAGACATTACAACCATCTAATTTATACACCAAGGAGCCCCTGAAGACTTAAGTCATCTAATTTATACCATCGGCCCTGGGGGATAAACACAAAAGGAGTTCGATTTAAATATTCAGAGTTGTATAAAGTAGAAGTAGATGTAGTCTTACAGATGTAAGCACAACACTAGTGGTATGAATATTACAAAGTTGGAAGGAACCATGTAATATCATACCACTAGAGTTGTTATTGCATCTGTAAAAATACTTCTACTTCTACAAACAAAAGGGTAGTTCCTCGCGCTTCTGCTTTATCATCTGGTGCATCGACGGGAGAGAGGCAGGAAATCTCCGATCGGACTCTGATGAAGATGGTCTAACCATCGAAACGTTAGTCATGTTGTGCACTTGAATAAAAAACACAAAGAATTACATCTGTGCTGCTCCGGTATTGTCCTCAAGTGAATACTTCTACTTCTACTTTATGTAACTCTGTTAGTATCCCCCACCTCCGCCCTGTACTGTGTCCGTGTCTCCCTTTGCCCTCCCCCTGCTGCCCACAGCCCCCTTGGCACAGCCATGGTGACGTTCTGCAATAGTGCCACTGTGCCCACCTCCACCCAGTCTCTCCATCCCCCTCTCTCCACCTCCACCCTGTCTCTCCATCTCCCTCTCTCCCTTCTCTCGTACCCACAGGCCTCCTTGGCACAACTCTTGGACTATGATTTTGCCATGCAATTTAAATATTCAGTTAGTATCCCCCTCCTCCACCCTGTACTGTGTCCCTGTCTGCCTTTGCCCTCCCCCTGCTGCCCACAGGCCTCCTTGGCACAGCAATGGAAACGTTCTTTAGTCAGAGGCGCGTCTTGTCACTCACCAGCCTAGGCAGGCAGCCACTTGGGCCCCCCCAGCCCCTAGATGGGGAATAACAGCTCACACTGTGCTATAGTAGTGGCAGATTTCTTTCTCCTTAGACATTTCACTTGGGGCCCCAGTTGAACCTAGAGTCACCTCTGTCTGTACTAGCCCCCTTGGCACAGCAATGGACATTTTGTCCGTGTCTGCCTTTGCCCTCCCCCTCTTGCCCACAGGTCTCCTTGGCCCAGCAATGGAAACGTTCTGTACATTGGCACAGCATGGAAGCTGTGTCCGTGTCTGCCTTTGCCCTCCCCCTGCTGCCCACAGGCCTCCTTGGCACAGTGCAGCTAGTGGCTGTTCTACCCATTTGGGGGCCCTAGATGGAATACACACATGGGGCCCACTTGACTTGTGTTTACTGCCATTTAACATGGCTGGGTTGACTATTGGTGTAGTTGAGGCAGTTTTGATGGGGCCTTGGGCTTGGGCAACTGCCTAGGCTGGATATTGGTAAAGCCGGCTCTGAGTGCAGCACTTGGCGTCTGCTAGTGGAGCCACGGGGTGATGTTGCAGAGCTGTGTCACGTAATCCCTGACTGCTTCTCCTGACGCCTCCGTCTGTTGGAGCTGCCTGGCGCGATTCTAGGTTAAGCTGGGGCCCCAAGCGAAATTTCAACAGAGTGAACATTTGAAAGAAATTTGGCAGTACTGTAGCAAAGTGTGAGCTGTTATTAACCATCTAGGGGCTTGGGGTCCCCAATCGGCTGCCTGCTTAGCCTGGTGACAAGATGCGCCTCTGCTGGTGGCTCCTATCAGGGTTTTTAGACACACCAACACAGCCTGTCCTCTAAGCTGTCTGACTGGCACCCTGG
This sequence comes from Engraulis encrasicolus, assembly GCF_034702125.1. Taxonomy (NCBI): domain Eukaryota; kingdom Metazoa; phylum Chordata; class Actinopteri; order Clupeiformes; family Engraulidae; genus Engraulis; species Engraulis encrasicolus. The sequence continues at coordinate 6,510,678 of NC_085866.1, forward strand.
CCAAGACAAGCAAGGAAGCTTCTTTTAGCTACCCCTCGCCATTATGCTCTCTCTCTCTCTCTCTCTCTCTCTCTCTCTCTCTCTCTCTCTCTCTCTCTCTCTCTCTCTCTCTCTCTCTCTCTCTCTCTCTCTCTCCCCCCAGTGGGCAGTCTCTTATTCTCTGCCTCTCTCACATTCTCTCTCTCTCTCTCTCTCTCTCTCTCTCTCTCTCTCTCTCTCCCTCCTCTCTCTCTCTCTTCTCCCCCTCTCTCTCTCTCTCTCTCTCTCTCTCTCTCTCTCTCTCTCTCTCTCTCTCTCTCTCTCTCGGTCTATCAGATGAAAAGCTAGAAAGTAAGTGGGTGTGGAGAGTGAAAGGAAAGAGGCTGGGGGGTTGATTCCCTCCATTTTATTGTCAGTTCTGTGGCAAGGGAGGCATTCCAGATCATTTCACTGGCTTAGTTTTGTATTGGCTTTAAATATAATTCTTGTTCACAATACCCAGTGCCAGAGTTGCAGTATGTCTGCCTACAGTAATCAAATGTAGCCTATACAATATGGGTAACAGTTATGTTGTTTTGCAGTGTTTTGGCACAAAAAAACATGTTGTAATATCTTGTAAATTCAACACTTGCACATGATATCACATTGTTGCACAGGCTGCAAATAGTTGAGTAGATAGGCTAGACATTGTTCTTCTACCCTGTGCTAGTCTCATGCCTGTCTGGTATCAGAACATACACAGACAGTAGAGATATGAAAATCTTCAGTGTCTCCATATGACTCAACATCCACACATGTGACCAATTCTGACCGAGCATCTCTGAGTTTGTTTGTCTTTTCTGCTTCTCCTGGTTTCATTCTGTTTTCAATGTCTCTCTCTCTCTCTCTCTCTCTCTCTCTCTCTCTCTCTCTCTCTCTCTCTCTCTCTCTCTCTCTCTCTCTCTCTCTGTTTGTCCTATTCATTTCTCTTATTCTCTCCATCTCCTTCTCCCTCCTAACTCTCATTTCATCTTTCACCTCCCTCTCTCTCTCTCTCTCTCTCTCTCTCTCTCTCTCTCTCTCTCTCTCTCTCTCTCTCTCTCTCTCTCTCTCTCTCTCTCTCTCTCCCTCTCTCTCTCTGCT
>NC_085866.1:6516778-6524278 GCF_034702125.1 Engraulis encrasicolus
CATTGTGACACTATTGCATGTGGAGGCAGTTTAAAAGGCTGCTATTAATGTCGCCCCATCTGGCCTGCCCATCGTGACTAGACCACACAATCTGATGAGGCCTGGCTTGGCAGGCTAGTCACCACAGGCCACTGACTCCTGGCGCTTTATACATTTTGTCTGGTCAGTGTGACACCAAGCAGGCTGACAGCCGGTTGCAGAGGCATTCTATATTCAGATCAGGTTTCATGCTTGTCTTGTCACCACTGGTTGATGTCTCCTGGACACCTCCTTGACAACACCATGGAGGAATGTGACAATGTGGAGGGTGAGGGCTTGGTTTTACATTCAGATCAGAATCATTATGGATGCCAGTAGCAGTTAACCAGGCCACGCTCTCCTAATGACATAAAACCTTCGGCGTTGCTTCTAGTCAGACCATGAGCAATGTAAATATTGTTTCTGATCTCCATAAAAATTGGGAACTCCACCCACTTTTGTTCGGGAACCAATCAACTTTGAGCAGCTCCAACATGCCATGGTAGAGGCGTGTTCAAGGCCTGGTTTATGTTCAAGTGACATGGTTTAAGCAGAGACGTTGTATTGGGAGTAAGAAAATGTTTGGTTTAATCTCTGGCACAGCCTTTTCTGGCCTCGACCAGTAGCAAACTGAGGGAGGCGGGTCAACCATGCCATTTAGGGAAGTTAATCGTTATGCTCGAGGTTAGTTCAAGAAGAGAAAGTTGATAATCATTCTAAGTGGTATTGCTCCTTGCTCCCTGCAGCAACTCATATACTGCATTCATCACCATATATCCCATAACAGCCTGATATCCAAAATTCCGTGGTCCTGGACACGGATGTTAAGGACACAAAATCTGTTTCCAGGAGCACGGATTTTGCCAAAATTCTGTGTGCCTGGACATGGAATTGTTTTCCGTGATGGGCACACGGAAGTGTTTTCTATATTCTCATAGCACTGTGTTAACTCTATCATTAGAAAATACATACCAAATGCTAATCCTAAACAAAATAATGCTATAGCAATTTAAGTTGTGCCCTAACCAAAACATTCCCTTACCTTAACCTGTCATTAAAGACATATTTTTGAGAAACACCTTTTCCAGTTGGTTGATAGGCTATCAAATTCATATAATGCATGAAAGAATACTAGCTGTGCCCAGACCAAAACAATCCCTAAATAAAGGCTAAATAACCTGTCAGTAAGAGATGTTTTTTTGAGAAAAAATATTTGAAATTAGGAAAATCCTGAGAAAACACAAGACTGTGGAAACATAGAGCTGTGGGAGTATAGAGAGAGCACTTCTGTGTGTCCATCACGGAAAACAATTCTGTTTCCAGGAGCACCGAATTTTGGCAAAATCTCTGCTCCTGGACACGGACTTTGTGTCCTTAACATCTGTGTCCAGGAGCACGGAATTCTGGAGATCATGTTGCCCATAAATGGCATTCACCGTATACGTACACCACATCATTACTTGAAATCATCATCTTTGAGCCTTGAGTACCAATTTGTCTGCTGGGGGGCAGTCAATGGGCCGTGGGACTGCATGGGCGAGTAGCGTTAAGCCTAAATGCTTCCGATGCAATAAGAATTGTGCACCTTTTCACAAACGCAATTCTGTCATAACGCAATAACCACACCCCGCTGTTTTTTTGTTTGTTTGGGGGAGTCCGAAATTCATCAAGAACTGACTCACTAGTGGGCCCCACACCCTCCTGGGCCCCTATTTACAGAAATGTTTTTTGTTTTTTTTTAAAGATTAAAATGGGGGCCCACGAGGGTGCGGGGCCCACTGGGAAATGCCCGCTATGCCAGATGGCTAGTCCAGCCCTGACCACAATGGCAGCACTTCAGCAGCAGCTTATATACTAGATTCACACAGAGCAGCTTTGAGAGCCCATTTTATTCTGATGGGGTTTTGTAGTGTGTTTGGTGCTGTTGCCACAGAGCAGCTTTGAGAGCCCATTTTATGACCACCTGTAAATGACCCCAGAGTTAGAATACCTCTTGCAGTCTCCCACTGCCTCAATGGCAGCACTTCATCAGCAGCTGATATGGAGTAATATTATCACACAGAGCAGCTTTGAGAGCCCATTTTATCCTGATGGGCTTTTGCAGTGTGTTTGGTGCTGTTGCCAGTTTTATCCTGATGGGCTTTTGCAGTGTGTTTGGTGCTGTTGCCAGTTTTATCCTGATGGGGTTTTGCAGTGTGTTTGGTGCTGTTGCCAGTTTTATTCTGATGGGGTTTTGCAGTGTGTTTGGTGCTGTTGCCAGTTTTATCCTGATGGGCTTTTGCAGTGTGTTTGGTGCTGTTGCCAGTTTTATCCTGATGGGGTTTTGCAGTGTGTTTGGTGCTGTTGCCAGTTTTATTCTGACGGGGTTTGCAGTGTGTTTGGTGCTGTTGCCAGTTTTATTCTGATGGGGTTTTGCAGTGTGTTTGGTGCTGTTGCCAGTTTTATTCTGATGGGGTTTGCAGTGTGTTTGGTGCTGTTGCCACAGGGCAGTGACTAACACCTGAGCAAAGTTAATACAATTCAGCTCAATTCAGTGCAGCTCAAAACAATAAACATCGGCCATCCCTTGAGGGATCAGTAAAAGTAGGCGCAGCGGAGCATAAATAATAAGTATTGATAGAAAAATATAAACCTCTCTGAAATAAATATTACACATGGGAACTGGTGCTAGGCTAGAATAGTCAAGGATCGTCAATAATATACTGCATAACTTTCCCTATTTAGTTTGCTTTATGCAAACATAAATAATAAGTAATGCAGAAAAATATAAATTTAAACATCTGAAATAGAAAAATAACCAAGCTAGGCTTGGAGCATCAATAATATACTTTTCCCCATTGAGCAGTTTTATTCAAACACTAACTGGATCATTAGCAGGCTATGTTACTTTGATCTTGTTGTTTTTAGCATGAATCGCCAAGGACATTCAGTCATATACGTATGTTTTTGAAATTGACATTTTTCATGAACTAAAACACGTTTTTTTAAAAACAAACTCTGGTGTAAAGTGCAGTGTTAATTCAACACTTTGGCTGTCAATTTAGCATCTTCTGGCGTGCATTTGGTCCCAGAGTACTCTCTAAGTGTTAAATTGAGACAGCTTTTAATGGTGTATGTGAGATACCCACCCCCAGTAGACACTGAAGAAATATGGCTGCCCAAATATGGCATATACGTATGTCATAGCCCACCACCCACAGCAACTATGACAGAGATAGATGGAGCAAGATGCCTGCTGTGTGTGTGTGTGTGTGTGTGTGTGTGTGTGTGTGTGTGTGTGTGTGTGTGTGTGTGTGTGTGTGTGTGTGTGTGTGTGTGTGTGTGTGTGTGTGTGTGTGTGTGTGTGTGTGTGTGTGTGTGTGTGTGTGTGTGTGTGTGTGTGTGTGTGTGTGTGTGCGTGCCAAACTGTATGTGCTTTAGAGTGGAATGCAAGCTTGTTTTGCAAGCGATGATGCACGAAATGAGCGGTTTAGAATTCCAGTGCTGCACTAGACTAAGCATCACGAACACACATCAGGAGGAAACTCTGCAGTGTACCTTTCACCTAGTGTGTGTGTGTGTGTGTGTGTGTGTGTGTGTGTGTGTGTGTGTGTGTGTGTGTGTGTGTGTGTGTGTGTGTGTGTGTGTGTGTGTGTGTGTGTGTGTGTGTGTGTGTGTGTGTGTGTGTGTGTGTGTGTGTGTGTGTGTGCGCGCGCACATGCATTTATAGTGTACCTATATATTTATATGTATGGGGCTGTGTTTGATCTGTGTGTGCCTGTTTATATTGGAGAAAGACAGACAGACAAACAGACCCACTGAGGGGGGAGAAGATGATTGATGGGAAGCAGGCTTTGGATTTTTATCCCTCGTCTTTTCATTCCAACAGCCCTTTTCATTCACTGACACGTTCTCGTCTGGACCCAGATTGAACGTTTACGACCTGCATTTAAATCCCCCTTTCCTTTGATGGCTCAGGTTTAATTTCAAGCAGCGAGGATTTTATATCCAGACATAAAGAGAGAAAGAGGGAGAGAGAAAGACAGAGATGGAGAAATAGAGGGGGAGGGAGAGAGGACCCATAAAGAGAGAGGGTGTGAAGGGGAGAAATCAGGATCGGCAGTGAACAAGTGAGAAAGAGGGAAAGAAAAAGTGAGATGGAGGGAGAGAAATGCATCCAGCCGGTTGCCCCCTCTGTCACCAATCCTCTTATCAGTGTTTCCTCCTTTCTTTCTTCTGGAATATTCCTTATCTGTGGCTGCTTATTCCTGCTGCTTCTCATTGGTCCATGTCCCTCCCCAGGGCTGCTTCTCATTGGTCCATGTCCCTCCTCAGGGCTGTTGGCTCTAATGCTGTGATCATGGCGATGGCCAATACTGATAGTGAGGACACATAAAGGCACACACAGTGAGCCAAGCCTAACCGCACAAATACACCTAGTGCGATGAGATTGAAGCGACAGAGAATCACTTCTGTGCAGCAAGAGCGATACGAGCGATTGAAGCGATTACAGTATGACCTCTATACACTCATTGGCTGTCACGGCTGGTCGCCGAACCGCATCATAGAAAGTTGAAAGGATTTAAACTTCAAACTGTCACTCTCTGCGTGTGAATCGCCTCTAGTCTCCAGAATCGCTTTTGTTGCGCGATTCAATACAAAGTCAATTACTTCCGTCGCTCGCCTCGCTCATGTCGCACTAGGTGTATTTGTGCGGTAAGGCCTAAGCTGCTAGCTCACACCACACAGACTCTCAGTATTTATGGAAGCTGAAATACGGTATACTTTAGTGCCTTCCACAGAGCCACTTCCATTATGCTGTAAGCCCATATGGGAATAATGATGGTCCTCCTCACACTTGTCGGTATTGATTAAAAATGTATGTAAAAGATGCAGTAAAAATGTAGGCCTACATTTAATCTCTTGAGACGCGCTCTCTCTCTCTCTCTCTCTCTCTCTCTCTCTCTCTCTCATGCCCAGACATGTTCATACACTCATAGAGGCAGTGATGTGGGCATGGCACATGCAATCTCTACTACTCACACATACAGTGTAAATTGCATGCGATTTCTCACACTCACACACAGGGCACAGGCACAATACATTTATCTTATCTCCCATATAGACATGCTGATGCAAGACACGTGCAATTGCTTATGCATATGCAAACATACAACAATTCGCATACAATACACACACACACACACACACACACACACACACACACACACACACACACACACACACACACACACACACACACACACACACACACACACACACACACACACACACACACACACACACACACACACACACACACACACACACACACACACACACACACACACACACACACACACACTGACTTTATAAAGCATTTATACAGTTGATGCCATGCTTCATTCAGACTATCTTTCCTTTCTCATCACCCATGTACATAAACCATGAACAGGCATATACACTATATTCTCACATGTAGCCTACACACAACCGCACCACACCAACACTATTTATCCCTCATCTTTTCATTCCAACAGCCCTTTTCATTCACTGACACGTTCTCGTCTGGACCCAGATTAAACGTTTACGACCTGCATTTAAATCCTCCCTTTCCTTTGATGGCACAGGTTTAATTTCAAGCAGCGAGGATTTTATATCCACACATCAAGAGAGATAGAGGGAGAGAGAAAGACAGAGATGGAGAAATAGAGGGGGAGGGAGAGGGACACGTAAAGAGAGAGGGTGTGAAGGGGAGAAATCAGGATTGACAGTGAACAAGTGAGAAAGAGGGAAAGAGAAAGTGAGGAGGAGGGAGAGAAATGCATACGAAATTGCCCCCCTCTGTCTGTCTCTCTCTCTCTCTCTCTCTCTCTCTCTCTCTCTCTCTCTCTCTCTCTCTCTCGCTCTCTCTCGCTCTCTGTCTCTCTCTCTCTCTCTCTCTCTCTCTCTCTCTCTCTCTCTCTCTCTCTCTCTCTCTCTCTCATGCCCAGACATGCACATACTGTACACAGATCGAGGCAATAATGTGTAGTGGGGTCGTAGGCCTATGCAATTTTTCTCAGTCATTTCAAATTGGTGTTAAAGTTTTCTTTTCACTTCCAAGTTGAAGTTTAGGGTCTATATGTGATTTCCGGGAAGATCAGGCCATGTTTTATGATCAATTTTGACAGAAATGTAAGAAATTTCAAAGGGTGTACAAACTTTTTCCTGGGACTGTATTAGGCCACGGTTGCCCAGGTGACAGCAGAGGTCTAAAGTTCTACAAGGCTATGTGTGTGTGTGTGTGTGTGTGTGTGTGTGTGTGTGTGTGTGTGTGTGTGTGTGTGTGTGTGTGTGTGTGTGTGTGTGTGTGTGTGTGTGTGTGTGTGTGTGTGTGTGTGTGTGTGTGCGCAATGATACAGTAAGTAATGTAGACCTCCTTGGTGTGTGTGTATGAATGAAGATTCTAAAGGTGACAGTTTGGCAGTCAATAGCTGAGTAATATGTGCAGCCTTATTTTTACGCTGTCATATCTCCAAAAGTTTTGCAAGTTGTCAGATGATACTGACACACAAATGGCACAACCCTGCTCTTCATGTCAAAGCTGAGATCACTTTTCTAGGCCAAATGGTTCAGTCAAAAAAATGACATATTCAGGCCTATGCGCTGAGCTGTTCACACATTTTTTTTCTAAGTGAATGAGGTCACATCATAGGGATTTTAAAGCTGTTCTCTCTGAAACATTTTTAAGAGTTGGCTTATGATCTTCACACAGTTTGTATTCAGAGCCAAGACCTCTCTGACAATGCCTTTACCTAGTTGATACCTAGTTAAAAACCCCAGGACAGGTCACCTTTCACTCTAACTGCCACAGTTTGTGACATCATCTTGACCATTCTACCATTCATTTCAATGAGGGGGAAAACAGAGAGAAAACTGAGGAAAGACAAGTCTGGTGAACAAATGAAAGTGAAAAATACACCACCCTGGGCCCTTTTCGTTCGTTTTGGCACTCGAACCGTGTCTCTATCTCGAACGCTGCAACGATTCAAAGCCGCCATACTAATGAATGGCGATTCCCATAGGCCGAGGTGAATGGAAAAATGTAGAATAATAATAAACTCTTGATGAACAATTAGTATGCTTTCCAGCAAGCATACTAAATAAACTGTTGGTGAACAATTAGTATGCTTGCTGGGGGCAAGCAGAGGCCTTTGGCAAGCATACTAAATAATACTATAGGACTATTTCATACATGGTAGACACAATCATCTGCTGTTATGAGGACATCTCTGTCATCTGGGAACTGTCCATTTGTTATCAGCGTAGTTATCTGCATTTGCCAGAAATGCCTGCCAATCTGCTAACAAATGAACAGTTCCCAGATTTGGTCTAGAGCAGTGTTTCCCAACCTTTTTTGTCTCGTGTACCCCCTAAGCCTTTTCATTGTGCCATGAGTACCCCCTAACTCATGTTTTACATCCCTTGCTCTATTGCAGTGTGACTGTGCTCCATGCATTT
>NC_085866.1:6529278-6541778 GCF_034702125.1 Engraulis encrasicolus
GAGTGCATTTCTCAAAAGCTTAGTTGCTAGCCAGTGAGCAACTTGGCTAGCTGCCAATGGGAAATTGCATTGAAACTAACAAAGTAGCTAACTCTGTTAGCAACTATAGTTTTGAGAAATGCACCCCTGATTAGAGTTAAACATACTCACTCACTCACTCACTCACTCACTCACTCACTCACTCACTCACTCACTCACTCACTCACTCACTCACTCACTCACACACTCACTCACTCACTCACTCACTCACTCACTCACTCACTCACTCACTCACTCACTCACTCACTCACTCACTCACTCACTCACTCACTCACTCACTCACTCACTCACTCACTCACTCGCCCACTCACTCAGTTACTTATCCATTCACTCAGTCATGCGCCACTCACTCACTAACTGAGTTAATCGCTTTGTCCGGGGAGGCAGTTCATCCTCTCACCCATTCACTTACTCATGCACTCACTCATTCACACATGCACTCACTCGCTCAGTCACTCACTCAACTACTCACTCGTCACCCACTCACTAAGTTCAATTTACTTGACATTTATTCATATGATGCTGCATTTTCTTGCACATTGCACAATCGTGCACATTGTGGTAATGCTTTAAAAATGTGTTCTGTTCTCTGTATGTGTGAAAGGCTGCATTGAGCTCTGGCAACAAATCCACCAGTCCCATTGGATTCCCTATACTGCATATAAATGATTGCCCATCTTCCTCTCTGAAGAGCCTTCTGCTGTTCCTCCAAACTTAATTATTTATGCCAACACACACGCACACATACACACGCACGCACGCACGCACACAGACACACACACACACACACACACACACACACACACACACACACACACACACACACACACACACACACACACACACACGCACACACACACACACAGACACACACACACACACACACACACACACACACACACACACACACACACACACACACACACACACACACACACACACACACACACATACACACACACACATGCCTAGAGAAGTGGGTTGAGAGAGGGATGGAGAGAGTGAGAAAGTGCATGCATTATCATTCAGTCCCATATCTCCTTTCTGAAAAAGTTGTGCCCGGGAGCACCCTCTGAGCTGCTTAAACTTAATGTACCAAAAAAACACGTGGAGTTTTACACTGGAGGGGGTTTACCAGTCATGAATATCTCTCAGTCTCTGAGGTTCTCTGATTCTCTCTCTCTCTCTCTCCCTCTCTGCTCTCTCTCTCTCTCTCTCTCTCTCTCTCTCTCTCTCTCTCTCTCTCTCTCTCCTGCTCCCTTTTATCTCTCTGCTTCTCTTTAACTCAATACACACTCGAGCAAACAGAACGACAGAAAGAGAGAAAAAGAAAAACAACCATCCCAGCGCACCTGCCATTTCTATGAAAGCCATTGCACTTCATTTGCACTGCAATCCGTCTCTGTCTGAGTCATGCTCATAAATACACTGGTTTAAACAAAAGACCAAGCGCTGTTTGAGGCATCACCACTGCAGCTTTTATTGCTCAGCGTTTTTGTCTGGCTGCTAAATCCTTCGGTATCCCACAAATCCCCTCTCCACAGACACGTCTGGTTCCACAGTACTCTCCCCATCCACCTCCAATGTTGATGTCTGCTTCATCCCGAAGTTATTCCACCAAAATGCCACCAAATGTCTCTTTATCTCACTGCCAGACAGTAGTACTACAATAGTCATACAACAGTAGGCCTGCTGTACAACAGTCGCGTCCGTCCCGTTCTGGTGTGAAAAGGCCCTAGGGGTCTCTTCTACATTTACTTCATGTGCGTAAACTCCTAGTATTTCTTTGGCCTTCTCCTCGCCCTCCTCAGTTGTTCTTCTGCTGTAGCAGCTCACTTTCCTCATGGTCATCTGAAGAGAGACACTCCCCACTGCTGCAGACTTCTCTCCTCTCACTCAATCAAATATTGAGCTGCACGTCATGTTCCAATAATCAGAGAGAGTTACAGCATGAGAGAGATAGTCAGAGATAAATAGTGAGAGACAAAGAGAGACAGAGTTGGAGAGAAATAGTGACAAAGAGAAAGAGTTAGAGAGAAATAGTGACAAAGAGAGAGTTAGAGAGATGGAAAGCATCGGTGTAGTGTGTTTCTGTTTCTGCGTTCACATATCTAATCATGTCAAGATTTAGTTCCGAATTTTCTAGAGATTTAAGAAAACAATGCCATAGCTTTCTGATGTGGGATAAACAGGACACAGTTTGGTTTTAGAATGCTTACTAAATTTGCTCACCCTCCATGTTCTGCTTCAAGGGGAAATATCATCTCACATTTAATTCTGGAGACAGCTCTGCCAAATTGCAGTTCTTGGAATATCGATAAAATGTTTTGCAGCTCATTGATCCGGCAGCAATTTAATATTGTGCCAGGTGTATCGACCGAGCACTTCAGACGATGCACCATAACAAGCGAACCTTCTCTGCCAATACAATGCCCAGTTCTGCTGGAATAAAATGGGCTTTCATTTTCAGCTTTTGAAATCCACAAAAAAGATTGCTGCTTTTTTATTGACTTCCATTTATTTTGTCTTCCTAAGTTTCAGAAAGGCCCATTTTACATTGAATGAACTTCATAAATTGCAGAGCATGCAGAAGGAAAGATAGGCACATAAAAGAGGAAGAAACTGGTAAACAGGCGAAGACGGAGAGGGGTGGAAAAGAAATGCAGGCAAGCGGTGAGAGATATGGCAGGGAGAATGGGATGAGGGAAGTCACAGTGGAACGTCCAGATAAATGGAGTAATACATTGTTAGGCAGCACACTAACAAGTCCACACCACACAGGGGTGTCGTCTAACCTCTGAGCCTATAAGGGTTATTGTATCTTTACAATTATTGTAGGAATCTCAGTGCAGGTTTTGTAGAATTAACTTCTTTACAATATGCCAGTTTTTCACAATGGTTTCTTGCATGAGTTTTGTTTTTATTACGTTATCCTTCAGAAGAAGAAGATTGAGAACTCTTATGAACAATTTGATGGCAAAATGCACAATCAATCGCTCTTTTGGGACATCGACGTTGAAAGTTGAGGTGAGCTGGGTTGAAACTCTGGGAATGGTGTGGCAAGTGACAGTGGCAATGCCTTCAAAAACTCAATAAGCACCTATACTGTAGTTAGTGTATGTCAGTCAACTGTTACAGTAGTAGTTCATACATATGTAGAAAATTAATTAGTAGCAACTGGGATACACTACATAATCTTGACTTAATGTCTTTTGACCCGGAGGTTTTCATTCAGTGTTGTACATTTTGTGGGCATTCCTGAAACGTGTGTGATATATATAATCTAAAAAAAAAAACAGGCAATGTACACGGACAGACAATGTACACGGTTCCTCCATCATTTTGCTTACTATATTGAAGCACAATGTTGGTAGTCAATGGGACTGGAGTGTGCTGAACTGGAGCGCAAACTGGTAGGTTGCAGGTTCGAGCCCTGAGTGGCGAAGTAGTAGCCTGGGCGAAAGCAACTGTTGACTCCGTCAAACAGTCTGGCAAAAGCCAAGAGGAATCCGTCTACGTGGAGGGTGGGAGATGTTCTGATCTTACTCTGCCATTTAAATTCATTGGAGTTCCGAATTAAAATTCAAACCCATATTGTGCTTTATTAGCATGACTGTTACGATATAGAGTCGCCAAAACATGCAAATAACAAAACAAAAGTATATGTAATTACCTTAACCAATCAGTTACAGACTTTGCGGGTGAGTTCTGCGTCACCACTCTCAACTGTTTGCTGATTGGCTAAACAGTGAGCGAACCGAGCTGGGAGGCATTTGCCAGACTAGGTCTGGAGCCAAAATCTTTGGGTGGAGTACATAGGATGGCGTCGCCAGGCTAGCAAATTAGGGCAGGATGGCCTTGATTACACATGCATGCAATAGGGATGCAAACGATTAATCGATTAATCGACTTAAAACGATCAATGCATTAATCGATTAAAAAACATTAATCGACAATTCAACTGACAAGAGACCCAGGTGAAATGGGCATGTGAAGGGTGAGTGGGAAGAGGGGTGTTTTATAGTGGGAATATTTAAATCACCTTTGGATTATAGAATTGAAATAGAATTAATTTAAATGTGGTATTTTATCTCAATTTTTAATTACATTTTTTAGATTTAGTAGTTTTTTTCCAAGAAACATTAAGATTTCGGGGGGAAAAGGCCGCTTATCAATTAATCGTAAGTCGATCGATAAGACTATCAACTAATGATTAATGAATTAGTCGATAATTTGCATCCCTAGCATGCAGCCATCTGAAGATGAGTGCAGGACTAGTCTTCCTTTTGCATCCAGCAATAGTATCATCATCTACACGGTGATCATTTATAAGCACGGAGAGTGTGAAAGGCCTCTCCACCAGCCTCAGCTCAGACAGGATTATAGTGGAGGGCTTTGATCTTTTACATCGACCTGCTGCAGCAATACGGATCACCATCTTTTTCCCACAATCTCTCTTACCCTCCCTCTAGATTTTATCTCTTTGCCCTCACTTCCCCTCACCTTTTGTTACATCTCTCTCTCTCTCTCTCTCTCTCTCTCTCTCTCTCTCTCTCTCTCTCTCTCTCTCTCTCTCTCTCTCTCTCTCTCTCTCTCTCTCTCTCTCTGGGGGTATTTGTCTTTTCTTCTCTTTTTGCTCCAGCCCTGTAACATCTCTGTCTGACAGTTTGTTTTCTGAGTTTTCACCTGCAGTGCATAATAAAGCACACAAGATGTCATGTTAGATCAGAGAGAGACAGACAGACACAGAGGGGGAGACAGAGAGAGAGAGAGAGAGAGAGCCAGACAGACCAGACAGACAGACAGACAGACAGACAGACAGACAGAGAGAGAGTAAGACGAGCTTGAAATTTCTGTGACTGTGATAATGCTTACATATGCTGAAGCATAGAAGTCCTTGTACCCTCTTGTACCTGCGCGTGTGTGTGTGCGTGCGTGTGCATACGTGTGTGTGCGTGTGTGTAGGTGTGTTTTTGTCTATATGTTTCATCCCCATAGGTGACTGCATTAGTGTGTGAGCTGTAGCACACTGGCCTCTCCCATCTGTTTATGTCTGATAGCATATTCATGACACGCTCCATTGGCACACACAATACAAACAAATAGCATTGGAGAGCATTATTTTCAAATACAAGCCAACATACACATATGCAGTCACACTACACGCACTGAGACACAGACAGACACACACGTAAAAACACACATGCACATGCATGCACACACAAGCATACATGCACACATGCACACGCACACACACACGCACGGACACAGGCATGAACAGACACAGACACACGTATGCACGTATACACGTATGCAGTCACACTACACGCACTGATACACAGATACACACACACACGTAAAAACACACACACACACACACACACACACACATACATACACACACACACATACACATCAGGCTTGTACGAAATTCAGAATTTCTGAATTAAATTCAATTCAGGAAGTGGAATTGAATTTGAATTGAATTGACTCCACCCCTACAGGATGTTGAATTGAACTGAATTTGAATTACAGGAAATGGAATTCAAAATGGAATTGAAACTCACTGCAATTCAGGAAGTGGATGAAACCACAACTTTCGCCTTTTCAAAATAATAAAATACAACAATAACAGTGTAACTAAGTACAATAGCATTAACAAAAATATGTATTGTTAATAAATGTAACTACAAATGTATTCAGCATTCAAAATGATAAGTAAATGTTGTATAAACCATGCAGGCCCCCATTGTGATTTTCAGTAGTTGCATGTATAATATTTAGTGTTATGCAAGGCCTACAGATGACTTTCACACTTCTTATTTGTTATGTACCAAAATGTATGTCAATATTACCACCTAAGCTCTACAGCAAATAGAGAATGGCATTGTACTAACTCAAAATGGAAGTTTAAAAAACCCGAAAATCAAATAATTACCTACCCAAATCCTAAAGCACTGCTAGGAAGCAGCCCAACAGGTGACCTAAGGGGGCTATAATTCACTCTTCCCACCCACCTTGCAGTGCCGGGAATAGACACATGCGTATAAATATACAGCACCATCTAGTGTTCTTATTTTGTCATTACTTTGAGTTTCTTTGAATTGTACACCACCACTCAGGGATGGGCAAAGACATAACTAAATGTATTTCAAAATACAATGCAAAATACCCAGCTCTAAGATGTTACAAATGCATTACAAAACAGTAAATGTATCAAGAATCAAAATACTGTATTTTGCATTTTCAAATACACAAAATACAACAGAAACTAGGTATGTGGGTGTGTCCTGACTTTCAAGCTAATGAGTCCGGCTATTTGGTGTAACGGTTAGAGCCCCAGTTTTGCATGCCAGAAGTTCAAGGCTCGAGTCTCAGCAAGGAAACTCAATTTCCCTTCTCAATGGCTTGTATGGCATTACCAAAAATAACAATTCAATTCACTTACACAATAAAAGGTAGGCCTACTAAACCACACAAACTCCTGTGTAGCCATCATTTCCAGTCATTGAACAAACAATAATGTTAAGTTCTTGTAATTATGGAGAAGATTATATAAACAATGGGCTACTTGGCACAACTAGCATTTAAAAAATGGTACAGATATGTCAAGGTCTGTATGTGAGTTCAATAAACAAGAAAGTGTATCTTGTAAATTATGTCCACGTATCTTGCAAAGCGTCACTAATGCACCATTTGTGGCCTTAGAGCGCCATCTTGTGGGTGATGCATGGTGCAGCATTAGTAATGATCACGGTTGCACCTCTGGTGCTTAGCATGGCAATTTCAATTATTGATGATATTTTATCAAGAGTGACGTTTTTTGATCCAACAGGATATATTCAATAATTCAGAAATTTGAGGCTGGTTATTCGTTAGAAACTCGTAGTCAGGTAGTCACCTGCCAATGTTACCTGGGAATTGAACTGTCAATCTTTCGAGTCCTTCACCCCTTTCCCAGACAAACACTTTTACATTCCAATATAATTACAAGCATCACTTATATACTATTTGTGTTCCTACTATGGAATTGCATTGTTCAGGAGAAAGTAGGCTATTGTATTTTCTCTTATTTTGAAAATTCAAAATACAGGGGGGAAAGTATTTTGATACAAACTTCAAATACTTGTAATTCACTGACATGAAATACAAAATTCAAAATACTATGTTCTATTTCGAAATGTATTTTAATTGAAGTATTCGAGATACTGACCATCCCTGCCACCACCTAGTGTCAGTATTATGTCATTGCTTTGAATTTCTTAGAATTTAAATTCTGTGAAATTCAGTTTCCTGCCATTCCAATTCGAATTGCAATTCGCCTTTGGCTAAGCCCCGCCCTCTTTAGTTACAGTTGCTAGGTCGGACAGATAAACTTTCAATGTTGAGATATCAACGTGATTTATGCAGTGACTGCAAATCGCAGCAGTTATTCACTACTAATAAATAAAAAAACATCCGTTCATAGTATTGTGAATATAAGTATTTTCTGAACGGTCATGCGATGCATCACAGCTGTTGTTATGGTCTCTTCTCACATATGGGTATCGATAGGCATTGTAACCAGCACCATAGTAAGCTGAGCTCGCATATCGTTTGAGCCCTGACTCAAACTTGCTAGACGCAAACGAAATCACACAACGTGATGGCTGTAGTAATCTTCAAAGCTACCACAGCAATGTGTAACATTAACGTTTGGCGTTTATATCTTCAGTAGCTTAACAAAATCACGTCCATCAGCTGCTAGTCAAAACACTCCTGCCGTGACCGATAGTTAACTTTGCTAGCGGTGTTTCTTCATTAATTAGATCAGAAATCCAAAACCCTACTCTGAAACAGGTTCGTGGTTTGCTTACAACCTTACTGAAAAGTGACACGAATGAGATGGTGGCATGATCGGAGCACACAAAGTATGTTTTTGATCCGTGTGCTTTCTAGTCGAGTGTGCTGCTGCCGAGACCCTTCAAGGCAGACTATCCAGCTGCTTAATATTAGTCCGGTTTTAGGTAAAGAGGAAAGCGATTACCACTTGTTACATCGCGGGGAAACTTGCACCTTTGTCACAAATACCCCAGGCAATGTCCAATCATATTTTAATAATAATACGACCGTATCTCGCTAACTACTTGAAAACATGCGATTTCAGCATTGAGTTCAATGGAGCGCTGTCAAAACTGTCCGAGGTTTGTCCGAGGTCGTCCTTTTGCTGCGCTGTGATTGGTCAAAAAACACTTTAGGGCGGGCCTTAGCCAAAGGTGAATTCCATTTCCTGTTTGGAATTTCAATTCAATTCATATTGAAATTCAAGAATTGAATTTGAATTTTGGGGTCATTCTCAATTCAATTCGGAATTTCGTACAAGCCTGACACACACACACACACACACACACACACACACACACACACACACACACACACACACACACACACACACACACACACACACACACACACATACATACACACAGACAAGAAACCAAGAAAGATGTCTGTGAGTGAGTCACCTGGCTATTTTATGAAAGAGGATGATTTTCCCCCCACAGCGCCTCATTCAGACTGTAAATCGATGGTGGACAATAGAAGCTGAACTCTGTGATGGTGACCAATAGAGACTGAACGCTGTGATGGTGACCAATAGAGACTGAACACTGTGATGGTGGACAATAGAAGCTGAACTCTGTGATGGTGACCAATAGAGACTGAGGACTGTGATGGTGACCAATAGAAACTGAGGACTGTGATGGTGGACAATAGAGGCTGAATACTGTGATGGTGGACAATAGAGGCTGAACGCTGTGATGGTGACCAATAGAGACTGAACACTGTGATGGTGACCAATAGAAACTGAGGACTGTGATGGTGGACAATAGAAGCTGAACAGGCTGCAGTTTCATCATCACACAGCCCTCGCTTTCCCACTTTTCAGCTGGCTTGGCAGAGAGAGAGAGAGAGAGAGAGAGAGAGAGTGAGAGAGAGAGAGANAGAGAGAGAGAGAGAGAGAGAGAGAGAGAGAGAGATTAAATGTAGGCCTACTTTTTTACCGCATATTTTACATACATTTTTAATCAATACCGACAAGTGTCAGGAGGACCATCGTTATTCCCATATGGGCTTACAGCATAATGAAGTGGCTCTCTGGAAGATCCAGGCACTAAAGTATACCGTATTTCAGCTCCCATAAATATACTACTGGGCTACAGGCATTATAGTATATTCCAGATCCCATAAATATACTAGACTACACTATGGGGCTGCATTGGGATCCTGTGGGAATAAGGCAGGGAATGGGTGGGGGTGGGGTGTAAACATCTAGGTGCAGGATGCAGAAGGACAAAATATACATTTTACAAACTGTTGAAAACCTGATGGAAATGTTTAGAATAATGTATTAAAACATTTTAGAATTTCACATTGTACAAACTCACTGACTCACTTGTCAGCTCCCATAAATAGGCTACACTACTAGGGTACCGTATCCTGTGGGAATAAGGCCCTTATCTAACACCACCTGTCACTGGGATGTTGACACTGAGAAATTTAACTACTAGTACTACACCACTATGACTGTACACAGGGCCTTAAGTAATACATTACGAGTTGGTCATTGCCATGGTAACAGCTCATTTATAACAGGGGTCATGTCTTAAGGGGTAAGCATCCAGGTACTGAAGTAGAAACCAAGTAGCAATGCAGGAGGTTGGATTTTAAACAGAAGGGCTTTATCAGATGCTTCATAAACTAGATAGAATATAAGACACTTAACTTTACAGATCTACCCTATTATAGACTATATACCTATATTCAGGTCAGCGGGTCCAACTCTCTCTCTCTCTCTCTCTCTCTCTCTCTCTCTCTCTCTCTCTCTCTCTCTCTCTCTCTCTCTCTCTCTCTCTCTCTCTCTCTCTCTCTCTCTCTCTCCTAACTTCCTGTTAACTCTCAAAACTTGTAAGTGTGTGAGCCAGCGACAGCACAAGGCGCGTAGCAGAGAGGGCTGTAAAACAGGTGTGAAGAGGAGGATCAAAGAGACGTGGAGAGAAAAGAGGAAAGAGATCAGAGGAAGAAGACGGAGAGGACAGGTGAAGATCATGAAGATGGTGAAGAGGAGGGGAGAGGAGGGGAGGGGAGGGGAGAGAAGAGAAGAGGAGAGAAGAGGAGAGGTGAAGATCATGAAGATGGTGAAGAGGAGAGGAGAGTGGAAGTGAAAGGAGATGAGAGGGAAGCAGAGCAGAGCAGAGCAGAGGAGTACACAGTGATGAAGGTGAAGAGAGAGCGATACAGTAGGTGCAGGGTGGGTGAGATTGAAGCATACCGTACACTTTTATAACACAACATGATATTGTGAGACATTATTTTTCCTCAAACTGTGCCAGCTTTACAGTACTTATAGGCCCCAGAAATAGAAACTGAAGCGTGGAGATATGTTTACTCCACAGCCTTGAGTAATGTGTTCCTGTGGCAGTCGCATTTGGTGTCTGAGCAGTAGACAGCTGTTTTATGGTTGTTAGCAAATGTCTTGAAATACAGTTGTGCTCTAAATTACCACTGAGGGGAGAGGGAGAGGGTAGCAAAGAGGAGTGTGTGGGAGCAGAGAGGACATGTTCTGGGATGAGCAGCCTCAGTCTCCCTCGGCTTATTTGCATTCTTCCCTGGAGCTGTGCTGTGTCACTGGTTCAGGAATTTGTGGCTTAGCTTCGACGAAATGTCGACATCATTTTCTCCTGGAGCTTTGCTGTGTCACTGGTTCAGGCACTGCAACATAATCTTCCTCGAGTACCAGAGCAAGCAGCGGTGGAGTTGACTGCAGACAGACAGACAGACAGACAGACAGACAGGCGGACAGAAATGCAGACAGGGCTGAACTGGACTGGACATAGATAGAAAGACATACAGAGAGAGAGAGAGACAGAGAGAGAGAGAGAGAGAGAGAGAGAGAGAGAGAGAGAGAGAGAGAGAGAGACCTATGGGCATGGCCATGCAAACAGACGAGATAAATACATGAGCAGACAGACATGCAAGCAAACGAGACAGAAAGACAGAGGAGGGACAAAGACTAAAATGCCTGCAAACAGACACAGACAGAGAAAAAATGGGAGGCGGAAAGACAGACACAGAGAGGGGGAAGCAGACAGACAGACAGAAACAGGGAAAGACAGACAGGAGGGAGGGCAGAAGAAGAAAGAGACAGGGGGTGCATGAGAGCATTTAAGGAGAGAGACAGACAAGGATGCATACAGACAGACAGCTCAGTCTGTGTGCTAAGTGATGGAGAGGGGTTGTTGTATTAAAAATCCCATTAGCATGAATTGGAGCCTGCAAATCCCAAGAAATGATTTCCCCTTTAGAAACAGACGGAGGACATGAGTCAAGTAAACCACATTAGGGAGCAGGGCCACTGACAGCTTTTTCTGGGCCCAGGACAAAGTCATCTGAAAGGGCCCTCTATCCAATACATGAAATGTAATGGGGACCCAATTCTGGGCCCCCTATCTCCCTGGGCCCGGGACAACAAACCCCTTTGTACCCCCATGTCAGCGGGCCTGGGGAGCCATATTTGTCCTCCGCGTGCCGCACTCGGAAATGTGACATGATGGAGTGATGAGCCGTGAAGCCAGAGCTAATGCAACGGGAAAATAGTTATGAAATTACAACTTAGTAAGGAGTTAGAGAGGAGACACAGCCATATGGCACTGAAGCGGAGGAGGTGAAGAAGGTGGCTGTAACAAGCACACAAACACACAGTGCAGTTTCTCTGTCATTACAGTAATTAAGCTGTGTATAGCCGCATAATTACAGTAGTAACACCTGCTGTCACAGTCTTCTCGTTGTCAAATGAAGGTGTTTTAAACACACATAAAAAAAACCCTGCATCATACAGTATTGCTGCATTGCTGTACCAAGGCAACAGGTAAATAAATTGGTGGCCAAGAAAAAAATTAAATAACAGAATTCACCCTGAGTTCACCGCAGACTATGTCTCTCAAAGGACAGGAAAACACACATTATTCCACAGTACAATATCATATTTCACCATAGATATGGTAGATAAATATGTACAAATCCAGGGTATGAAAGAGAAAGCATGAGCACAGTGTAGTCTGAGGACAAAATGGTCTTCTTGGCAGTCTTGTTGACAGCGTTTTTTCCTGGTGTGTGAAGATCCCGTAATTAGGCTTGTCAAGTGAGAAATAACAAGTCCTCCTCCTCTCATGGCAACGCACGGCAACGACGGCAGCAACTCTCTCTCTCTCTCTCTCTCTCTCTCTCTCTCTCTCTCTCTCTCTCTCTCTCTCTCTCTTGTATGCGTTTGTGCGTGCGTGCGTGTGTGTGTGTGTGTGCGTGCGTGCATGGGTGAATGTGTGTGTGCTTGTGTTTGGCTGTGTTTCTGTGTCTGATGTGATCTCCCAACGAGTCAAGTTAAAAGTAACAAGTCCTCCTCCTCTCATGGCTCTGCTTGGCAACAA